>NC_087291.1:7874871-8074871 GCF_015220805.1 Pogoniulus pusillus | reverse complement strand
TAATAGTTAAGTGCTTTGCCACATAGAATCACAGAATCAGCCAGGTTGGAAGAGACCTCCAAGATCATCCAGTCCAACCTGTCACCCAGCCCTATCCAATCAACTAGACCATGGCACTACATGTCTCATCCAGGCTTTTCTTCAACACTTCCAGGGGTGATGACTCCACCACCTCCCTGGGCAGCCCATTCCAATGCCAATCACTCTCTCTGCCAACAACTTCCTCCTAACATCCAGCCTAAACCTTCCCCGGCACAACTTGAGACTGTGTCCCCTTGTTCTGTTGCTGGTTGCCTGGCAGAAGAGACCAACCCCACCTGGCTACAGCCTCCTTTTAGGTAGTTGTAGACAGCAATGAGGTCACTCCTGAGCCTCTTCTTCTCCAGGCTAAACACTCCCATCTCCCTCAGCCTCTCCTCACAGGGCTTGTGGGCTGTCATGTATCAAAACTATTTCTAAAGAGCATGGGATGAGAGTCATCTGCAAAGGTCTTCACTGCATCTTTGCTTTGCTGGTCATAGGCAATTCCTGATGCATTTGCTTGTGGTCCTTGTGCTGGTCCCCTTCCAGAGGCTGTACTGGGTCTGGAGCAGAGAAATACAGCAGATGACCTAATAGATCTTTTTAACTGTGGCTTTTCTGATACAATCCTATCAAAAACCAGCCATGACCAGAACATTACTTTCATTTTTAAAACATTTGCACTGTGTATTAGATCAATGTTGTCCCAGGGGAGGTCGAGGCTGGATGTTAGGAGGAAGTTGTTGGCAGAGAGAGTGATTGGCATTGGAATGGGCTGCCCAGGGAGGTGGTGGAATTGCTGTCCCTGGAGGTGTTGAAGAAAAACCTGGATGAGGCACTTAGTGCCATGCTCCGGTTGATTGGACAGGGCTGGGTGATAGGTTGGCCTGGATGATCTTGGAGGTCTCTTCCAACCTGGTTGATTCTATGATCTATGATTTCTAGCTGTCTCTGAGGTGTTTTGCTTAAGGGCTCTTATCAGATGAAAGGTTTGGGGTACTCAAGACACAAGAGAAAGTGAACTATACAGAACAATGCCCTGCTCCCAGGTTCTTTACACTTTTATACTGCTGTTCAACTCAGTTCACGGAGGCAGATCGCACTTTGCAGACAAGTACAAAATGTCCCCTCCCTCCCTAGGAAGCCTACAGTTTCACTTCTGTTAATTATTATGGCTTGAGCACGTGGCTCTGCAGATCATACATTTAAAGATTCATTAAGAATTAATTTTCAGAATGGTATAGCCCGAGAGAAACAGACAGATAGGTCAAGACAGCTTTACGTGTGAAGTGTCTGTCATAAAAAAGAGTTTTAGAATTACTTCTCCCTCACCCTATTTGCTCCTTCTGTGGGAGCTCCCTCAGAGCAAGTCTTGCCAAAGGCAGCAGAAATAATTTTTTTCCTGGGCAAGGGAAGGGATTGAAAGGAAGGATTCGTGTTGCTATTAATACTTGCATCTTAGCTGGGATAAAGTGCTCATACAAACGGTGTGTGCTGCTAGATAGCAGGATTTATAGTACTCCACCTGTATGGGATATTCAATAGAAGGCACATTAAAAGGATTTAGAGCAGAAAAAGGAATTACTTCACTTGAAATACCATGACTGGGGCTTGTTGCTATATCATCACTATTTCATTCTATTAAGGAATTTATACCATCATCTTTGTGCCATTTTTTTTGACGTCTTTATGTCTCTTGATTTTGGCTTGACCCTTCTCAGCATTCACCTCCCTGTTAAAAGTAAAGGCTTGCTCTTGCACTCCTCAGATTAACCCTGATTAACCCTGAACCCCACTGGATCCTAAAATGCAGTGATGAAACCTCCCGTCCCTTAATACCTTGTCTCAGGGATGGTCAAAGTGCTTGTGGCAAAGCTCATAGCATTTATACTGGGACCAGGATGCCCTCCAAAACTATTGAGCTGCAATCATGTAGAGAGTGAACACAGGGAGAGCCCAGTGCTGGGTGCTTTAAAATACCATGAAATCACAGATGGTAAGGGCTGGAGGGGACCTCTAGAGATCATCTAGTCCAACCTCCCTGCTAAAGCAGATTCTCCTAGAGCAGGTTGCACAGGGTTATGTCCAGGCAGGTTTTAATATTTCCAGAGAAAGAGACTCCACAGCCTCTCTGGGGAGCCTGTTCCAATGTTCCAGTACCCTCGTGGGAAAGCTGTTTTTCATTGCATTCCAGTTTGTGTCTGCTGTCCATTGTCTTGTTGCTGAAAAGTGCCTCTTGACATGCATCCTTTAAAGTATGAGATTTCTTCTGTCTTCTTTTTTGCAGGCTAAACATCCACAGTTCTCTCATCCTCCAACCTGGTTGATTCTATGATCCTTTACTCACAAGAGAAATGCTCCAGCTCCCTAATCATCTCTGTTGCTCTCCACTGGACTCTCTCCATTAGTTCCTTGTCTCTCTTGAGTTGAGGAGTCCCAAACTGGGCACAATACAGCAGATATGGACTCCCTAGGGCAGAGCAGAGGGGGAAAAGAATCTCCCATGACCCAACGGACACACTCTTAACGCACCCCAAGATACCACTGACCTTCTTGGCCACAAGGGTGAACCTGTTATCCACCAGGACTCCTGGGTCCTTCTCCACAGAGCTGCTTTCTACAGGTCAGCCTCTAACTTCTACTGGTGCATGGCATTATTCCTCCGTAGGTGTAGAAACTTATGCTTGCCCTTACTGAGTTTCATTACGTTCTTCTCCACCCAGCTCTCTGGTGTGTCCTGGTCTTGCTGAAAAGCAGCACAGCCAACTGGTGTGTCAGCCACTCCTCCCCGTTTTCTCAGCAGCAGCAGATTTGCTGATCACTGTGTTGCACTGGCCACAGTGATTGAACAGTATGGAGCAGGTGGGTAGCACCATCTCCCTGCACAAACCTGGAAAAAATTACCCCCCAAATCTTACTTTTTCTGCCTTTTTATCAAAATGAAGCAGACAATGTGGAGAGAATTCAGAGAGAGCGACACAAAATGATTTAAGGGCTGGAGGGAGAAAGCCTGGGCATGTAAGCAAGGCATGAAAACTAAATGTGTGTAGTTTATGTAAGCAATCTTTAAAGAGAGGGCATGATGACATAAAGTATAAATATCAGGGAGGGAGGGAAATTGTTTGAGATGGTAGAGGGATTACAGCTACAAAAGAAGATGTGAAAGTGAAAAAAAAAAAAGGAAGATGTACATGGCCTTATGAGGAAAATTTTCCAGCAAGTGAGAGCTACAGGACCATGGAGCAGTCTTGTAAATGAATTGGTTGAAGCTTCATCTCTGGAGGCATTTAAATCTGGACTGTACAGAGCATTAGGAAACATAAAAATATACTGTAGGGAAAAATCCTGCACTGTCAGGGTAGGGACTAGATGACTTAATGCATCTTTTCAATTTCTAATTTCAATGATTCTATGGCTCATTAATTGCATATCATACAAATGTAGTAAAATTTGATGGGAACTAAAAGAAGAAAAAGAAAAGAGCCTACACTGTGGGAAGGCTGCCAATCTAAGTACAGACATATTCCTTACAACAGTTGAGACAACTACATCTCTCCTTAGGGTTCTCATTACTATTCTTAAAGTCGTTCTGTTCACATTTGCTTTAGGATACTCATGCTGCATGTAGCCAAGTGCTGCATAGGTGCTACTTCCCCTGTGAGCACATCTGGATTGATGGTTTGTGCTGTTTCCTTAGGAGCAGAAAAATGCATGGTTTCCTACACTGGGGTCTGTTGGGGCAAAATGAAGTGATCTCCCTTTGCAGAATTTTAGAGGGTCTGGAAGAGTATAATAATGTTTAAAGAGCAGCACAGTTGGGTGCATCTGGCCAGTAACTCAGCTTTATGATATCTTAGCCAAAAATTGAGTGAAGTAGGGAACCAAGGTGTATTAGCACATACACATAATATATTTCATTTCACCAGCTGCTCGCTAAACACAAACCACATCTTTTTCTTCCTGTCCAAACATGCTGCTGGGTAAAGTCCTGTCCTCTAACCTCAGACTACTAACTGACTCTATCCTAAGCTGTGTCCCTGACCATATAAACTGGAAAACATTGAGTAAATCAATCTGTCTTCATGTGAGCTGTTACAGATGCCCTTTTGTTTTTAAGAGTTGCACAAACTTCTTCAACAGGTTAACAATGAGGTCTCTTTTTCTGCAAAGAGCTTTGTAGTAATTAGCTCACCCTGAGCCTCAGTGAAAGACCTTCCATGTGAGTAGTGCACAACTGCCATGATATTTTTGGCATTGATCAGTTCACACAGTGGTTAAGAACTTTTTATATTGGATATGCCCATAGAAATCACCAAAGAAATGTGGAGGCATATTGAAGAAAGTACTTTCCAATGCAAGATTGAGAAATAAAGGGGAAATGCATCCCCCAGACACATCCCTGTGATGTTCATAGGCAGGAGGTGATTCCCTTTTCTGAGCAAATGCTCTGGGAAAGAGGAATTCTCACCAACTTCAGTGAGTGTAAAAGCTAGCCTGTAGGTTCCATAAACTCTAAACCAGTGAGGCCACATAAGTGCACAGATGTAAAAAGAGATGAAACTTAGCCTCCCTCCAGCTTGGGGCTTGATTAAAGGACAGTGATCTGGTTTCATTTAAAAAGAAATAAAGGGCAAGAACAAAACAAGATGGCCTTTGCAGAGAAAGACAGGGCAGCAGGGTCTTGCTTGAGTTAGAAAGTACCCTTCCTTGTAGGGGAACTGAAGGTGAGAGGAGAAACAAGAGTTCTTGTCACCCTCTTGGTCCAGAGTGGCATAATGGCAGGGCTGCTCATGGCACAAATACAGGCCTCAGCACTGAAGGTCTTCCCAGACTCTATCCAGGGTGCTGTGGAGGCTCAGCACTGAACTTGAGTCTCTTGAGTACTATGTAGTGTGATATTGGAAGGAGCCTGTTATAGACCCCCCTCAAGCAAGCTGAAGAGGCAAACAATGTATTTTATAAGCAAATGGGAGAAGTATCACAATCACCTACCCTTGTTCTCATGGGGGACTTCTCCTAGAAATACAGTATATCAGAGAAGGAACAGTGCTGCAAGTTCCTGGAGTGTGTGGAAGATCACTTCATGACACAGCTGGTGAGGGAGCCAACTAGGGAAGGTACCTGGCTGGACCTGCTGTTTGTGAACAGAGGATTTGTGGGGACATGGTGATGAGAGCCCATCTTGAGCACAGTGATAGTGACATGATAGTTTTCAATTCTTGGAGAAGTAAAGAGAGAGGTCATTAGAACTATCACCTTGAGCTTCAGGAGGACAGACTTTGTCTTGTTTAGGAGACTGATTGACAGAGTCTTTGGAAGGCAGTACTGAAGGGCAGAGGAGCCCAGGAAGGCTGGATGTTCTTTGGGAGGGAAGCCTGAAAGGCACAAGAGCAGGCCATCCCCATTTGCTGAAAGACTAGCAGGCAGAGAAGAACACCAACCTGGCTGAACAGAAAATGTTGTCTGCAACCCAGGGGGAAAAAAAAGGAGGTGTTTATGGCATCTCCCTGGAAGAAGGGGTAGGGCATTCAGGAAAATGACAAAAATGTCATGATGCTTTGGAGGGAGAAAATTAGAAGGGCCAAAGCCTTACTAGAACTTAATCTGACTTCTGCTATAAAAGACAATTAAAAGTGTCTCCAAAAATGCATTATCAACAAAAGCAGGACTAAGGAGAATCTCCATCCTTTATTGGATAAAGGTGGAAACATAGTCATGCAGGATGAAGAAAAGGCTGAGATACTTAATGCCTTCTTTGCCTCAGTCTTTACTAGTAGAACTAGTTGTTTTCTGGATGCTGGAAGAAGACAGGGAGCAGAATGAAACTCATCCTTCCTGGAGATATTTAAAAGACTTGTAGATGTGATGCTTAGAGTTGTAGCTTAACAGTTCTCTTGGTTAGGTTTAGTCTTTTCCAGTCTAAGTAATTCTTTGCTTCTGTGATTGCTTTACCATTGGACCTTGATGGCTGCAGTTTATTAATGAACCATGGCACAACAGCATAATCACAATGTTGCTGAAAAAGATGCTTCCACATCACAGCTCTTTGAAAGGATCTCTGCTGTTCTTGTATTTTCATCTGCTACACAGTTTGTGCAAATTTCTTATCCTCACCAAGGAGAATTCTTGATTTCACCCTTGTTCTGCTCTGCTCTCTGCAACAGGATAACAGAGCATGATTTCTGTAAACCTACAGCAATCTTATCCAGATCTGCTTACCTTCCTCACCCCAGCTACAAGACCATGAACAGATAAGACCTCCTCTGTAGCTATTGAAAGAAAAATAAAGGGAGAAGAGTGTGATATATACTCAGAGCCTATGAGACCAATGCAAGTATATGAGGAACAAGAGTCTTAAAAAAGTAATAACATTAATGCAGATGTAGAACTGTCATGTTTAATTTACAGTGGGCAGATGATTCCAGGCAATCACTCCCACAGCTATCATAACTCAAACACATTGCATATATGTGTGTGTGTGTGCTAGTGCTGCCTTTATGTGTGTGTGTATTGCATATAGATATGCAGAAAACTCATTATCATGTGCAATAATGGTAAATATTTCATGCACCTCATGCTTTTAGTCCTTAGTTGAAGCCACTGAGAGAAGTTTTACCTGATAAAAGCAGTAAGACTTGGCCTTATATGGACTGATTAACATTGTCTCACTGCGATGTTCTTCAGCAAGGGGACGCTCCCTATTCCCCTGTGGTGGAAGGACCCCTGTGACACAAGGAGCAAGCAGAGCAGCACTTGGGTGAGCAGTGTGTTGTTTGTCTCGTTTTAGAGAGAGAAGAACAGTGAGAGTTGTTGGAGGAAAGTTGGAGCAGTGACTCTGCTTCTTCTCCACTACCCCAAACTGTTCCCCTGGGAAAGTGAGAGCATGCCACAAGCTGCTTACCGATTTACATGCTTGCAATGCCCCTGGGAGAAGGTCTGACTGGATCATGGCCATCTATTTTTGCTGGGTATAATTGGATTAGCTCCTTGCAGCTTGTTAACAAATGATTTTAAAAACAAAACCAGAAAACTTGATGTCACTTCTCCATTGCCTTAGGCTGCCTCTTTGAAATGGTGATCATTGGTTTGTGAAGCCTGGTCTGGCACTGATTCTTCAAATCTGAGCTGATTCAGCTCTCTTTGCTCACCTGTGGTCTTACTCTAAGCAGAGTCTCCTAAGAATTAATAGACTACCTCAGGTGAACAAGATGGGAGGCATCAGGCTTTTGCTGAACACCAGCGTGTTTCAGATTCATATGGCCCATGGACAGCAGTGCTCATGCTGAGTTCATCTAGCTCAGAAAGAGTCTTCTGCTTTTCTGACTCCTTTCTTGTCAAATGGAAACCAATCAATTCTCAGAGGGTGTTGAACTGAAACCAAAAAGCCAGTTTAAAATGTATCTTGCTGAAAATTGGCAAGCCTATCTACCTGCTTCACATCAGTGCCTTCCTGCTCAAGTCCTGTCTTTACTTGGCAGCAATGCAAGATGGAATAAAAACAAGCAGTTCTTCCCAAATTCCTGCCTGCTTAAATTTACATACAAGATTGAATGATTTTTTGTCTTGTTATTATACCCCCTGGGTTCTTGCATTACAGGTTGTTTTATGCATAAATCATCTGCAGCTGACACATTGCCTATAATTTTCTCCAGAAACTGGTAATTTCTTAGTGCAGTAAATTCACTGTGAATTATAGCAGAAAACACCTTGGAGTTACCAAGCTAGCATTCCTCACTTGTGGTCCTAAGCTGTCAGGCATTGCTGTGCTGCTGCCTGCTACTAAGCAGTTGCTGTACCTCCCCCAAGCAGTGCCTGCGTAGCAATTACAGGCAAAATTAGGCAAGCATCCAGAAAGGCCCCAACAACTCGTTTGCAAAGTGCTGTGGAATCAGCCAGACTGAAAGATGCTTACTTTTGCTTTTATTCTGGCATCTTATTCAAATGTGGGCCCAAAGAGATTTAGTCATGGAATCATAGAATCAACCAGGTTGGAAGAGACCTCCAACATCATTCAGTCCATGATATCACCCAGCCCTAGCCAATCAACCAGACCATGGCACTACATGTCTCATCCAGGCTTTTCTTCAACAGCTCCAGGGACGATTACTCCACCACCTCCCTGGGCAGCCCATTTCAATGCCAATCACTCTCTCTGCCAACAACTTCCTCCTAATATCCAGCCTAGACCTTCCCTAGAACAACTTGAGACTGTGTCCCCTTGTTCTACTGCTGGTTGCCTGGGAGAAGAGACCAATCCCACCTGGCTACAACTTCCTTTTAGGCAGTTGTAGACAGCAATGATGTCACCCCTGAGCCTCCTCTTCTGCAGGCTGCACACTCCCATCTCCCTCAGCCTCTCCTCACAGGGCTATGTTCCAGGCCCTTCACCAGCTTTGTTGCCCTTCTCTGGATGCATTCCAGCACCTCAACATCTCTCTTGAGTTGAGTGGCCCAGAACTGGACACAGTACTCAAGGTGTGGCCTGACCAGTGTTGAGTACAAGAGAAGAATAACCTCCCTTGTTCTGCTGGCCACACTGTTCCTGATCCAGGCCAGGATGCCATGAAGGTAGTCATCCCACAAGTGTTAACCTTTTCTATTTGTTGCAGTTTAACTCATTAATAAAATAATAATAATAAAATAAATGTTTCCTGTGTGACATGAAATAAGTTTTCCTGAAGAGATTAATAACCTTCTCAGCCACATATGGTCAAGCCCTGTTTGCTTCCAGCCATATTTCAGAATGCTCTGGGGCTTTTTGGGTGGTAGCATGTCAAAAAGTCCCACACACCACCCTGATTTATCTGAGAGCCTTTTTCATGCCAAGCCTGGAGCTACTCAGCCATGCTTTGCTTGTATCATTTGTCCAGTGAAATGATAAGCTGAGTGCTCTTGCCTTGTAATACCAGGTAAAATGTATGTGTGTTGTGCAGCCTTTGTCCTCCTCTGCAGTGCATGAAGCTGGGGGTGTGCATGTGTAGCTGTTGTACTAGTTGTACAAAGACAGTTGCTCCACTCAAAGGAAAGGAGTAATTACATTCCTTTGTATGTTTTGCAAGTGAAAACAATAAAATCATGGTGGGCTAGGATGTGAATTTGCAGTCTATCTGCTGCTCAAAGATAAATGTCCTCCTGTGTGTCTGTAGCCCTCCTTGGTAAAAATCTAATCTGTGCCACGCAGCGTAGTTGAGCGGTGTTGTGTGCAAGGGTGTGAGTGGGGAAAGTCCCACACAACAGCTAGTGCAGGGTAAACCTCTTCCCTAGCATCCCTCCTTGTGCCATTTTGGTCTGTTTCACCCAAGGACAACTGCAGGTGATGAAGACAACCATCAAAGGTATCTTCTCTGCATAGTCCTGGGGAGCACAGGAGTGTGCTCTCATTTTCTCTCAGATCAGCACAGGGTGGTGGGAGCAGTGGATGTCAGTGGGACTTGTTTAGTCTAGCAAGGGTATGTCTGGGAAGAGATAAGATCACTCTCTGTAAATATATTGGAGGAAAACAGCAGTGAGAAGAGATTTTTTTCATTATTATTATTCAATTTTAGGACCATACTGGAACAAGAACAGATGGTTATAAATTGGCCACAAATAAATTTGTGCTGGAAATTACAAGAAAATCCTAATCAGCAGAGCAGGGAGGTCCTGGAATGACTTTCTGACCAGAGAAGCATCACGCAAACCCAAACTGCTGTTAAGATGGTGGTGGATAACCACATGAAAGGTTTTGTATGTTATGCTTGCACTAAGAAGACACTATCTAGAAAGTGCGGGAGGTCCCTTTCCTGTCTTGCTTGCTCTGCAAAGCCTCTCAGTGCCTCCTTAAGCTCCTTGGAGAGGGACTCTACTAAATCATTTATTCTCTGAGAGTCCAGAGACATCAGCCTCTTCGATTCAGGGGCAAGGTGCATCCTCTTCCTCAGACTCTCTGAGCTGAGGTCAACCTAACTGGAATAGGAGACCAGAGGCTCAGAGATGCTAGCAAGGTCTAGGTGTTAAGAAATTGCTTTTCAGAGAAACTTTTGAGGTTCTGTCAATCCTCACTTATTATTGCCAATGTCAACAGCCCAAGTTTTCATCATTTATCTATTTCTGAATCACAGGATCACAGGATGTTAGGGGTTGGAAGGGACCCAAGGAGATCATTGAGTCCAACTCCCCTGCCAGAGCAGGACCACACAATCTAGCACAGATCTCAGAGGAACACATCCAGACAGGCCTTGAAAGTCTCCAGAGAAGGAGACTCCACAACCTCTCTGGGGAGCCTGTTCCAGTGCTCTGTGACCCTTACAGTAAAGAAGTTCCCCCTTGTGATGAGGTGGAACCTCTTGTGCTGCAGCTTACACCCATTGGTCCTTGTCCTATCCCAGGGAGCAGTGAGCAGAGCCTGTCCCCTCCCCTCCTAACCAGCCCTCAGATATTTATGAGCATTTATTAAATCCCCTCTCAGTCTTCTCTTCTCCAGACTGAAAAGCCCCAAGCCTCTCACCCGCTCCTCATAAGCCATGTCCTCCAGTCCCCTAATCATCCTCGTAGCCCTCTGCTGGACCCTCTCCAGTGGATCCCTGTTCCTCTTAAAGTGGGGGGCCCAAAACTGAAGGAGGTGCATTGGAATGGGCTGTCCCGAGGAGGTGGTGGAGTCACCACACCCAGAGGTGTTTAAAAGGCGGCTGGATGAGGCAGTTAGTGTCATGATTTAGTTAATTAGGTGTTGGGTTGTACTCAATGATCATGAAGGTCTTTTCCAACCTGATTAGTTCTGTGATTCTGTGACACAGAACAACAATGGAAGTGAGAGATTTCTCATGATGGCCTGTTTCCCTCTGAGGAGCTGCAGGAAATGTCTCTTCTTGCCAGTATTTGGCTAAAACTTTCATACCTCAGCAAGGCTCTGGCATTACCTGTCTCACTCCTGAAATACAGAGGCAGGAGAGAGCCCTTAGCCATCACCACCATCGCCAGCAACAAACCACTGAGGACCTTGTTGTCTGGGCTTCCCATGTGACTCTTGGTGTTTGACTTGGCAGCTCTTGATGTTCCTAGTATGATTTGACTGTTTGCCACCGTGTCCACCACATGCAAACCCTTCAAAACATCAAGCATCACAAACTAAACTAAACTAACCTACAGTGATCACAGGATATGTGACTCCCGAGGCAGCCGTGACAAAAGTGCATCCTCAGTCACGTAGACTCTTGCCAGTTCAAGGGAAATGCTGCTTATTGAAAGGAGCTGGGGAGAGACTTTTTAGGCTATCAGGCAGTGACAGGACTAGGGGGAATGGAGCAAAGCTGGAGGTGGATAGGTTCAGGCTGGATGTGAGGAGGAAGTTGTTCAGCATGAGAGTGGTGAGAGCCTGGAATGGGTTGCCTGGGGAGGTGGTTGAAGCCCCATCCTTGGAGGTGTTTAAGGCCAGGCTGGATGAGGCTGTGGCCAGCCTGCTCTAGTGTGAGGTGTCCCTGCCCATGGCAGGGGTTTGGAACTGGATGATCCTTGTGGTCCCTTCCAACCCTGACTGATTCTACGATCTATGATTCATAAAGCCTTTTTCAGATCAGGCATTTTTCTCAGGTCTCTTCCTGGAACATGTTTTAAAGAAACTTTCTCCACTCACCCGTGTGGAAAATATTTCACATTCCAGTATTAAAACTCAGATCACCACCTACTCTCCAGTCCTCTCTAGGGCCCTGCAATAAATGTCACAAGGCAAAAGACAAGGAGGGAGAGGCTTTGACTGGGGCTGTTTCAGGCGCTAGTTTAATTTTCAGTTGTTTACTGTAGCTTATATAAATTAAACTCTGAACATCCTCTCCTCCTCTGTTCCTTTCAACAAATTCCATGCCAAAACCTTTTCAGGTATGCGGGTGTAAACCTGAAGAAATTCCCCTGGGTTGACTGAACTGCTGCAGAGTTGAATTTCTAAATAAGAGCAGTGTGCTGCTGATGTGGTTACAAGGTTGGCCTGAGCCTAGACTTTATTTTTTTGCTTCCAGTGTTGCAAAACTGTGGTCTCAACACAGTTTGTACTGGACAATTTCCACCCTCCCAGAATCCGACAAGTAAAGGTGTTTGTGAAGAGTGTGTCAGAGATTGAAAAAAAAAGAGGGGGAGGGATACAGCTTTAGGCTGTCACTCTGCTCTTTGGCACTGCCAGGGGAGCTGACTCCAGCCTGGCCAAGTCCAGGACCATTTATTTGGAAAGCCCTCACCTAGTGGGAGAAATTTCAGATGTGCCTGCATTACTTCACATATTAAGCACATGTGAATGCCCATCTTAAACAGAGCTTCTACAACTTGGTTTCAAGTTCTCTTTACTGAAAATCATCCACTTGGTAAGGATATATGTGGGTCTTCATGGTGCCTGTATCACTGGAGACATCCTGGATACCTGTAAAACCTGATAGTGTAGCAGTGGTGCTGTTTTTGAAGTACCAATGCATGGAGCAATCTTTCCACTCCAATACATAGAGCTGTCTTTCCACCCCAGTGCTCTCACTGAGCCTGCTGTCAAAATCCCAGCAAAGACACAATGGTCTGAGTGGTGTCTTAAGGAGAGTGACAGCACATCTTTAACTGGCACACACATCTGGCTGGTGGGCTTTTGAATTTCCCTGTCATCCAGGCAAGCCCAATAAGATAGCTCTAATTCTGGCTTTGCAGATCACTCCTTCAATTCTCTGTGATTTCTGAAGTGTGACCTTGTTCCTCCAAGCCTCCAGACCAACCAGAGTTTAATTGGACAAGACTTCCAACAGCAAATATGCTTGTTTCCTGTCCTGATCTCTTCATCCTCATGTAGGATAGAAACAGACAGAGGTTGCTGCAGGTATAGACCCAGACCTTGCAAATATTTTAATTCATCAAGGAAATGTCAACTGCTTGGTATCAGTTATCTTCCCTCTGTAAGCTTCATTACTGAAGGATTGAAAGAAGAGCTCAGAGACACAATCCTAGAGCAGAGCATCCAAAGGCCAGAACCACAGAGGAGGTCCTGATATATCTGAGCACTTTCTGTCTAAATTGGAAATGTCTTGCTAAGAAGTCCACAGCCTGTGTGTGTGAGCTGGTAGAGCACATATTTACAACCACTCCTGGCAGAGCATCAGGAGGATGTACTGTCTCATAGAACAGACTGTTATGTACTCTGAGGAAATCTTACACTGGATGGAAAGTGTGATAGCAGAGTGAGATTAACATCAGACCAAGATATGCACACAGGCTTTTGGGAAACTGCAGAATGGCCAGGATGATGGCTAAAGGATGATCTCAGGATGGAGACTTTCTCCTTACACCATCATATCACTTTTCACTACATTTTTGCCCATACCTTTGGTCCATATCTGTGCTGGTCCACTGTGAGCTGCCTGTTCCAGAAAGCCCATGGTAGCACACCAGCCAGGTGTAGCTTCATTCTCAGTGCTGCGTAGGAAGCATGTGCTTTGTGCTAAATCTCAATTTCAGGAGGTTTAAGATGAGGTCATCAATACAACTTAGAGTATTCCACTTTCTGATGCTAAAAAGGTTCATACTTCATTGTCAGGGAGAAGTAGCTCACTCTAATGAAAATTCTAGTGTCTGGGGTGTTGGTTTTTTTCAGTTTCCAGGTTTTCTTCTGAGAACTTTGTAGTAGCAACCAAAAGTTTTAGAACAAGCACTCATGTGCCTGAGCACTTGTAGAGACTGCCTGAGAGAATCTAATGGCATCTATTGGATTCTCTAGTATGGTAAATAGGGGAAATAGCAATCATTTCCTTTTTAAACACCACCAGTCTGTTCTGTGCTCTGCTGTACAGAATCCAAAGTACAGACAGTGCTTGCACTGAAGAACTTGCATGTCCAAACAAGACTTTCACAGGCCAGACAGACTGCAGTGAGTAATCCAGAGGTACAAAAGCTTTTATGCTAGTATACATTAAATGATTCTGTGTGGATTGTCAGTCCTTATAGCTAGCTGATTGCAAAGGGAACATGCTAGCATGCTGCTGTGGCAAATACTATTGCTTTATGTGCAGCAGGTCACCAGATGTACAGAACTATTTATTTATCTCTTCCATATACTGTTGTAATTTTCCCCCAAAACTTAAAAACTGCCTTCCCAGAAAGGCAAATGTGGACATTTAATGAGGTCATTGATGTTGTCCTGCTGTCTGCATTATGTTCATCCTACTGTAGCTTTCTCCTCTGTATTTAGAGGTCTTATGTAGTACATGGGAAGATTCCTGCTGACGATAGCCTGAATTCTAGAAAGAAGGAAAGAAAGAGTTATTCTGCTGGCTTGGGATATGGCAACCAGTCCAAGGCATTGATATGCAGCTGGACATTTTGCCCAATTCAATCTTCTTTCTGCACAGCTGAATGCCAATTATACAGTTGAATACATCTTTCCGTGCTACCTGGTTTGTACGCCCTTGAGATGAAAATGATAGCTCATGAATAAGATAATGTGGCAAACTAGCTTGGCAAAATCAAACAATTGGACACTTTTAAAAGATATTAAAAGTCTTTCTCCATAGTTAGAACAGGGCCCTAATACACAGATGTTCCCCTGACCCAATACAGCAACCCAAATCAATCACCAAGTTCTCAACAGGTTTTCTGTGTACAATGCCAATTAGAATGACCACACACATAAGTCTGCTACCGTTTAAGCCCCAGGAATTAATATTTAGAATCATGGAATCATAGAATCAAGGAGGTTGGAAGAGACCTCCAACATCATCCAGTCCAACCTAGCACCCAGCCCTAGCCAACCAACCAGACCATAGCACTGAGTGCCTCATCCAGGCTTTTCTTGAACACCTTCAGGGATGGTGACTCCACCACCTCCCTGGGCAGCCCATTCCAATGCCAATCACTCTCTCTGGCAAGAACTCCCTCCTAACATCCAGCCTATACCTGCCCCTGGCACAATTTGAGACTGTGTCCCCTTGTTCTGTTGCTGGTTGCTTGGGAGAAGAGACCAGCCCCCACTCGACTACAGACTCCCTTCAGGTAGTTGTAGACAGCAATTTCTTGTGAATAATTGTTTTTTTTTTTTTTCTCTTTTGAGGAATCCTTTTGTCTTAGTCCTTCCCCAAGAAATTTGTCAAGAGCAGAGTATGGAATCCAAGGACAGGAAGGGAGCTCAAAGAGCAAGAAATATATGTTGAAAAAGGGTATGTTTTATTTAGATAGCAGTGAGTTAGAGGGCATGTCACGAAACAGCAGAGTTAGTATCTTATCCAAGGCTATAAAATAACCTGTCTCAACTGCTGACCTCCAGACCTGAGTTGGATTGAAAAGTTCCCTCTGAAATCCATACTAAATTGTTGCATTCCACATAATATTGGTTGAAAATCATGAAGTAATGGTCCTTCAAAAAGGAAGCAACTCACAGTGAAGAGTTGTCAAGTTTGCTAATGGATCAAGAAGCAGGAGAAAAGGCAGGTGTGTGTTTGCTGTTGAGACAGACTTTCATTAGTGCAACTGCAGAGTCCTATCAGTACTGATTGGAGAATCGGTATGGCAGGACGCTGATAAAATTGATGCTGGCATTGCCCAAGAGGTTGGAAAAGGAAAGAAGCAGTGATAAGTAGAACACAGTGCTTGGAAAGAAATGAGACATAGGCTTTCAATTCATTTTACACTCAATGTGGGGGGTTCTGTTGCTCTTTTTTTTAATGTAAGACCAAAGGTTTTGAAAAGAACACTCAAGGTGTTAATAGTGTGAGGCAGGACAGGTTTTTTTCTTCAAAGACCTATTTGTTTAGGAAGACCTACTGAAAAACTGATTACTTCCTACCTTTTAAACAATGGGATCATTTTGGACACAGTGGATTAGATTTTGAGGTTGCTTTTGGCTTGTGAAGAGTTTAAGTGAAAAGAAGATTTTCACAGAGACCGCTTTGTGTAATCATAGAATCAACCCGGTTGGAAGAGACCTCCAAGATCATCCAGTCCAACCTAGCACCCAGCCCTATCCAGTCAACTAGACCATGGCACTAAGTGCCTCATCCAGGCTTTTCTTGAAGACCTCCAGGGACGGTGCCACCCCCCACACACATAAGAAAATCACCCAGACTAGACTCAGATGGCTGGAAATTAAAGAATGAAGCTATATTTACAGCTTAGCACAATCTACAAGCAGATATACACAAATACATAGAGTTATATACAAATTAAAAGCATCACAGAAACACAATACCCCTCCCAAAAACAATCAGAGTCCCCAGGAGGGCTCCCAACCCAAATCCTCTTCCCCCTCCCTTTTTTGCCCTCCCTTCAGAAATAACCAGATCTCATGTGATAAATCTGGACATCTGAGGTGAGATGTCAAAAAAACACCAACCAACAAGAAGGTTAGAGGAAAAAGGGGTTAGGTGGATTAGAGAGTTGAAGGCAGAGTCAGCCAGTGACCAGACCTCCAGAAAGAAGGCACAGCCAGAAGTGAGAGCTGAGCACTGTGTGTGTAAAGTGCCTGTCTTATCTATATTTTGACTAGTTACATTTCTCAGCAGAGGAATGGTGATATGGGTTACTGTTGTTTTCTTTTTCTTTCTTCTCACAGCTAAGGATTTAATTTCTCTCAGTAAAAATTAGCCTCAAACCAGCACACTTAGACAGGTCAAATATCTGTTTCTAATCACAGACTGGTCTGGGTTGGAAGGGACTTACAAAGGCCATCTAGTGCAACACCCATCTAAGCCAATCTGGCTGAATTCAGTGCCTCAGACACTGCTAACATGCTAGTAACATGCCTTGCCTGTAGAATTTTTTATAAAGGCATAAAAGCATTTAAACAGCTTTTTGAGCAACTGTTTGGTAAAGCAGGGTCAAGAGAGATCAAGTGAACTGTGGGCAAGCCCCCAGAATTCAACCATGCACAGCTGAAGAGCCAGCCAGGAGGAAGCCATGAGCCAGGTGCGGATGCAGGGCTTGAGGACAGGCTGTGTTTGTGATTACAGAAGGACCTCAAAGGCTCTTTGTGAAGTCAGGAGAACTGGGACAGCATCAGTAACTTAAAAGAAGAACTGTGGAGAGGACATGACTTTTGTCTCTTGGCATTCTTGCTACAACTAAAATGCTAGAGAAAGTGCTGCTGAATCCTAAGGGTTCCTCAGTAACATCAGAGTTCATTTTCAAGTAAGAGGGGTGGGGGCATGAGGGAAATAAGGAAAGAGGTTGTCATTGTGTTATGTATTATTGAGTCTGTAGCCAGGAAAAAGTCTGCTACTGACCACACTTTGTCTTCTGAAGGCATACTTTTGTGACAGCTCTCTACACATTTGCCTGTAAGCACAGGTAAGAGGTATGTCATGTGGATGTGAGAAGGAAGTAAGCAGCTCAAACAAGCTATACTATCTATTCCAGTTATTTTTTTTCACAAGTATGTCTTGTCTTGAAATAGAAATCTTAAGGGTTTAGTTTACCCAGCAGCACAGAGAATTGGTGAGGGAAGATCTTACCTTTCACCTGCGCGAGATGAATAGGTCTCTTGCACAAAGAGATCTCTGTTCAGCCTCAGTTAAATCCCAATTTGGGTCACAAAATCATCAAACATACTTCAGCATAGCAGTACTGTGGGTCTTTTTCATTTCAGAGATGCCAAAGGCTGTGCTTGCCTAGATGTGGAGAGAATGTTTGACCTGCACAGCATGATGTCCCTAAAAGGAGATCTGAAACTAGCCTGACAATTTTAGGAGTAAGAACCTCTTGTCATATAGCTCAGTAACAGGTGCTGCAGCAACCAGGTACCTCAGCTGAACTCACAGTGGTGTCTCTGAGAGGTGTCTATGGCAGGGTGAGGAATGGGCCCTCTGAAGGCATACTGCATACTTTCTGCCTTTGTAATTGAAGGGACATGGAGGAATAGTGACGTTTCCTATGGGCTTCACTACCAGAAGCCTGTGTGAGATTGGCCAGCAGCTCCCAGCAGTGAATGGGATGATCTAATCCCTCTAGGATTTTTTTTTTAACTCTAGACTAGGAATATTAGCTCTTTCCATGGAAAAGCCAAGAAACTCATTCCCTGCAGCACATGTAAGCTGTGTATGCTCTGTGAATGTATGCTCACTCTGTAGTCTGTTAATTCTGGTTGTAGATAAATGCTCTCACTTAAAAGATGGCCATATCTATGCTCAGTATCTTTTTATTTGGTCTCTTAAAAATCAAGATTTTACTTGCAAATATTGGAAACAAGAGCATTTAGGTTAAATATTGCAGATTTTTCTGCTGGCCTCAGCAGAGCAGCTTCTTTAGTTGAACAGAACAGCAGTTACTTCAAAAAAAACCCACCTCTATTCCAACTTCAGTGTTGGCTTCCCCGTTGAGTTAATTAATCTCCAAGGATTGGAAACTAAGTGAATTTGGAAAGTGAGCAGAATTTGGTTCTCAGAGAGCTGCATGCATTTGCCATTTGTGGTTAGGAATAGAACCCAGAGACTGTTTATTCCATGGTAGGAAAAACAGTTTTTACTTTTCTTAAACACAGCTAGCTGGTTTATGGCTTCTGGCAGGCGTACAGTAACTTCGAGCAACTAGTTTGTTTGTTCCAGCTAATTTATAGAGGGTGGTATTCATTTTCCTTTCCCCTGAAAGGGGTTCTGTCATGCAATTTAGGCCCCCGGTGAGACATTGCTTAGACCTGATAGAAATCAGGCATGGAGTGTTCTGCAGAAGCCAAATGGCCAGACGAGATTGTGCTAAATCCATCACGCCGCCAGCAAGGTATTAAATGCAACAGCTACTGCTGTGTCCTGTAATTCTTCAGGTCTGCAGTGCAAGAAGGCCTTTTTCAGACAATGGAGGGGAAAGGAGGGGTGGGGGTGAGTTAATTAGCAATCTCATTCCAAGGAATGGGCTGACATCATTAAAGCGAGCTCAAAGCAAACTAGGGCAAAAACTGTCTGGGTGTCTTGAGCAAGGAAGGAGAAGAGCGAAACACCACTGTGTTAAACAGCCAGCTAAAACTGAAACCAAAGCTCTCAAGAGTGGCTACAGCAGTTTTGATCCATGCCATGAACCCACCATGTGGTTTTTGAGGATCCTCTTTCCATCTGATTTATCTGGAGCACGGGCGTGTGAGCAGCAGGTGGTGTAAGTTCCCTTAAGCTCCTGCCAGCTGCTGGGGTTTCCTCTCTCAGCTGGCTGGAGGTAAAAGCAGAGGCAGCTGAGGTCCAGAAGGCTTTGCAGGGCTTTCCTTTCCATCCTTTCTGCTTCTGTCTCAATAGTTGACTTCAAACAGTGCTGAAAACAGTTGCCATCTCCTTTCCTACTTACTTCAGCTACCCCAGGATTAGGAAGCCCTTTAAAGGACTATTCTGAAGGCCAGGGTATGGAATAGCATCTTGGAGAGGGGTAGGAGGCTTTTCTTCACCTACTGAGTGCATAACAAATCCTGTTGTGGTCACTAGCAAAGTCTGTCCTCTGCTCTGTATAGTGGCATGGACCATGTATGTTCTGAAAACAGATGTGTTTATTCATCTGAGGGCAACCCCAGGGAAAGGCTCAGCAGTGACTCACACAGTGTGTTTTACAAAACCTTACAACGTCAAGTTATGTCTAAGGCAAACAGGGCAGTTCATTGTTTTATCTGGTCATTCTCTAGTTTGAGTAGATAATCTTTACCTCTACTGTGGAATGCAGAGCCCATTATGGAAACTGGGGACTGGTTCTGGCGAGGCAGAGTTCACTCCTAGTGCACAGTGAGAGAAAATACAGAAGGAAAGCACTAGAATAAAATCAGGGTAAATGCAACTGACAGAATTTCCAAGTTACATATACTCCTTTGCATGAAAGGAATCCATCCTTGTGTGTCTGAGCCACAGTCTTATAATAGATGCTATCTCACACTGGGACTTTGGGTATCCCTTGTATTTCCAGGGTGTGAGTACTTAAGCCCACTTGAATCTTGTAATAAAGCTTTGCTGAGTGTTAGGTTACTTGGGGATCCCAAAGCCAAGCAGAAAAACTACTCAGACAAAGAACTCCTGCATATGTTCTTCTTCTGGTTTTGTACTCTTCTCTGATTTACACATTAAAAGCAGATTGTTGCATGTTGACTGGTCTACTATCATCATACAAAAGCATGGATTTCACAGTACCGCAGTATCATAGGGTTGGAAGAGACCTCACAGATCATCAAGTCCAGCCCTTTACCACAGAGCTCAAGGCTAGACCATGGCACCAAGTGCCACGTCCAATCCTGCCTTGAACAGCCCCAGGGACAGCGACTCCACCACCTCCCTGGGCAGCCCATTCCAGTATCCAATGACTCTTTCAGTGAAGAACTTTCTCCTCACCTCCAGCCTAAATTTCAATGCCAGTATACATAATTTTAAAGCTTAAATCAGACATTTATTTTTGCACTTCATTTGGGAGACAAAAAAAATGTGAAGAGGAATGAAGACCTCTATAAGGCTTGATGAAGCTTCACAGAAAACCACAAAGGTGAGAAGAAAGGAGAAATCTCCTGGAAGAGCTTTTTCTCTGAGGAATTCATGTTGGCTCCTTTGTAAGAGCTGGGATCAGTTGAACTCTCTGTCAAGCTTCTGGAGCCATTTATTTTCCTGAGTATTTAGGGAGAGGCTGCTTTGAAGGCTAAGGAGATAACTGTGGGATGAAAGGGACTGCTAGTTTGAAGGGGGCCCACTTGATAAGTGTATCTTTTTATTGAGGATTTATTTTGTTCTGTGATAGTGTGTATGTTTTAAGTGCTGTACAAAGTACCCACAGCAACAGAGAGACATTTAAAACAATTACATTGAAATTAATATAATGAATGACCGATAGGAAGATCAAATCATTATGGTTATCTTTCAGTGATAAATGGAGGGTGGAGGGGGAGCCAAAGAAGAAGTGCTGGCGTAGCTGGCTCCAGCCTAACACATGTTTATTTAAGTGACTCTATACAAACATAACCCTGCATGTCAGTTAAATCAGCAGAATGTCAGTCTGCACTTCTGGTTACAAACTATTTCAGAGTCATTCATCATTCAGCACTGTAACAGCCATTTACCCTCAGCCCACCAACCAATCAAACCAACCAGAAAATGGAGCAGGAAAGAAGCACTAACAATTGTCCTTAGTTTCCTTTCAACTTTTGCTGCAACAATTCAATACATCCTGTGTGATGGGATAGGGGAGAGGTTTTGCTGAACTAAACAGAGTTTCCTTCACCAGGTCTTTAGAAGTGGGAAAGGGAGGGAGAAAGGAACAAAACAAAACACACAAAAAAAAGGGAAAGAGCACAAAGTTAACCCTTTTTCTACCAGTTTTTTCTTTCACAGGCACTATTACCTTTATCTATATCTTTCACATGCAATACTATGATTGCTAATTATTTTGTACCAGCTACAAAGGCAATGCAGGATCTCAGTCAACTGGGGAAGCTCTCATATAAATCATCATTGCTAGGAGTTGCACCCTCCACCTTAAATTCAACATAAACCTTCCAGGTTTGGGCTGCTAAGAGAGGGAGCTATTGGGACTTGAGAGACTGCCAGATATTCCATTACTCCAAACCACTCTAAGTCCTGTTCAATATCTTTATTGATGACCTGGATGAGGGGATTGAGTCCAGCATCAGTAAGTTTGCAGGTGACACCAAGTTAGGAGCAGATGTTGATCTGTTGGAAGGTAGGAGAGCCCTGCAGAGGGACCTTGACAGGCTGGATGGGTGGGCAGAGGCCAATGGGATGAGATTTAACAAGGCCAAGTGCAGGGTTCTACACTTTGGCCACAGCAACTCCAAGCAGTGCTACAGGCTGAGGACAGAGTGGCTGGAGAGCAGACAGGAAGAAAGGCACCTGGGGGTACTGGTAGATAGTAGCTGAAGATGAGCCAGCAGTGTGCCCAGGTGGCCAAGAAGGCCAATGGCATCCTGGCCTGGATCAGGGATAGTGTGGCTGGTAGAGCAAGGGAGGTTATTCTTCATCTGTACTCAGCACTGGTCAGGCCACACCTTGAGTGCTGTGTCCAGTTCTGGGCCACTCAATTCAAGAGAGATGTTGAGGTGCTGGAATGTGTCCAGAGAAGGGCAATAAAGCTGGTGAGGGGCCTGGAACACAAACTCTATGAGGAGAGGCTGAGGGAGCTGGGAGTGTGCAGCCTGCAGAAGAGGATGCTCAGGGGTGACCTCATTGCTGTCTACAACTACCTGAAAGGAGGCTGTAGTCAGGTGGGGGTTGGTCTCTTCTCCCAGGCAACCAGCAACAGAACAAGGGGACACAGTCCCAAGTTGTGCCAGGGGAGGTCTAGGCTGGATGTTAGGAGGAAGTTGTTGTCAGAGAGAGTGATTGGCATTGGAATGGGCTGCGCAGGGAGGTGGTGGGGTCACTGTCCCTGGAGGTCTTCAAGAAAAGCCTGGATGAGGCACTTAGTGCCATGGTCTAGTTGACTGGCTAGGGCTGGGTGCTAGGTTGGACTGGATGAGGCCGGAGGTCTCTTCCAACCTGGTTGATTCTATGATTCTGCCCTATGTTCCTTTTCCTCCTGTTAAATAAAGAATCCCAGACACCAGAGGATGTCATGACCAGGAAATGCAGCACCTGTAGAGCATGAGGTTTTAGAAAATTGGAATTCCAAGGGGAGAAAATCATGACTGGAAAGTCTTTTCAGTCTTGAGAGGTCTCTCCTCTAATTTGATAACTAACTCTCTGCTACTTTTCTTCCCATTTGTGTTGATATATGGCTTGATCCTCCACACCTTTACTCTCATGAGTGATTCCATTAAGATAAATGAGACCTCTTTCACGTGACTGAGAGTGGGCAGGTCTCTGAATAAAATAATCAGCAAAATCCATCAGTTTTCCCTATCTCTGCAGTGGAAGTCCTTCCATTGCAAGCGCACTACCATGCGAAAAATGGGAGTATTATTGGGTAATAATGTGTAAAACAGCCATATCCAGTTGCTTTTTGACTGTTTAACTGTGGTCTTATTCTCGTTCTGCCTGTGCTCTGTCTGATTCAGATCCTCCCCTTATGTTTATTATTAGTTAACTATTTCTTAATGGACCTCTTCATTTATGAATAAAACTCAACAGCAATTACAGCCCCAGTGGAGACCAGTACACTACCCATCTGCTCTGTCACTTGCTCTCGGCGTTAGCATTCTGCACAAGCCCCAGCCCCTCTCATCGTAACAAGCTAGGATCAATTTTCCAGTGGCAGCTTGGAAATAATAGCACAAAATGTATATTAATACA
The DNA here is from genome assembly GCF_015220805.1 of Pogoniulus pusillus. Lineage (NCBI taxonomy): Eukaryota > Metazoa > Chordata > Aves > Piciformes > Lybiidae > Pogoniulus > Pogoniulus pusillus. The sequence continues at coordinate 8,051,670 of NC_087291.1, read as the reverse complement.
GGAATATATTGTGAAACTGTCCTTATACAAACAAATGAGCCACTTTAAAATATTACTGCTATAAATGACCATGACAGTAGCGCAGCGCATATAATAAAAAATAACTACTGAAGAGAAGCTGCTGAATTACTATAGTAATAAACCAGATGTGATTATTATCATTTAACACAGTCATTGAATACCATGAATCCCTGAAGCCATTAAAATATTTATGATTAAACATTTGCTATTCCTTACAACAGAACATATAGTCGGGTACTAAAAACCCGTTCAAGTATTATCTTGGCTAATACGTGCTAGGTGCCATGATAAAGGTCAGCTACCAGTGCCTAAGCTGTCTAGAAAGAGCACCTAACAGCTGTCCTCCTTCTTTGTTTTTAATAACCTCTACAAGGTTATACCTCTATAGCCTGGTTTTATGTTCAATAGAGATATAGATGAATGCCCATACTTCCCTGCCTGCATCTATATAAAGGAACTAACACAAATATCTGATCTTACTTGTGGAGGAGTGGATGCTTTCCATCTTCAAGGAATTATAACTAAATATTTAACACATTTAGGGAAAAAAAAAATGCTTGAGACCGAGCAACAAGCATATGCAAAAATGAAGTCTAATTACCTCCAGGAATTTTAGCATGCAGGCACTGTATTACCCACTGAACATGTTTTATCTTATGGGCACTGAACGATTTTTTTTCACTGTTGGAAGTGCTTCTCTGCCTGTCTCTGCATGGTCTGCAGCAGCCTTGTTGCCTTTTATTAAAGCAACCACAGCTGCTGTGAACTGCAAGCGGTGCCTGCTGTTGGTATGCTGTTGGCAGCTGCAGGTGGGCCCTCTTGTGACGTGTGACCTGGAGTATGAGGGTAGGACTGATGTGTAAGTGGGGTGAAGAAGTGTGCTGCAGCCTTACTAACCCGTGGTGCAAAATATATCCTGGAGAAATGTGCATTGCTGCTCTCTGTAAGTTCATTTTGCTGTGAAGTGATAAGGGTTCTCCTGTAGCTCTTGCACTTGTCGTTCTTTAGGCAGAGTCCCTCGGGCTTCAGTGACTTCGCTGTCACTGTGAGGTTGCTGTTTGCTTTTCACTGACAACCATCAAGTCACTGACTTATTCTAATGCTTCAGTGTGCATCTCCAATAGTAAACAAGATGTATCCTCTCATAGATGCCTCCTAAGGCTCTAGCAGGTGAAAGACATCTTTCCCTCATACTCCTATACTTTCTTACCCTACTATCACAGAAAACCTACAACTCTATCTGGGCACTATTAAGCAAAAGGAAGACAAAACAAAACATCAACATGACAGTGGTGGTGGTGGTATAGGAAATTCTGACTTTTCTTTAACAGGATTTCACTGTCACAACTTAGAAGGCAGCCTTGCAGGTCCTGTGGTGTCTGAGACAGCCAACACGAGCTGTAAGTATTCATGGGGAAGGACAAAGAGCTTTTCACACACGAGGACTGTCTGAAACACAGAAACTGAGCTCTGAATAAAATCCTTGGACAATCCCATTCCAGTGGGGACTTGCAGGGGAAATGAACACAGTAACAGTTCTGGGGTCTACAGAAAATTTTGGGAAGAAAAGAGGTAGCTGCCTGTTTTTATACAAAAACTGGGAGGCAGAGCACTTACCCAGGGAGCAAGGAATATGCGTTCAGCTCTTTCCTCTAGTCAGAGAAGATTCAAACTCGCATATGTGCAGCAGTGAAGTAACCAGCTAAAAGCAGGCTGGTCCTAGTGGTGTGTTAGTCATGTTTGAAGATTGCTCTCGGGGAACTAATGTGGAAGTTTATCTAATTTCTCAATTCTGCTAGGTCAAGGCAGAATAGAGGAGCATAACTCTGTGTGAAAGTGAAACAGAGAGGCAGCACTGGCAGATTTAGGCAAAGCAGAAGCTGTGAGAAGGTTTCCAACATTGCACTGTTGGAATCAAGCAAGTCGTTTTCACAAAAGATCCACTTCAGAAACCCCTGTGCCCTCTTCCTGGGAACCCACATGGGGTGGGAGTCTGGCTGCCTGCAGCACACACAGCTGATGTTTAGATGATGAATGTCACTTAACCCTTTAAAGTTGTCCGAAGGCAATATGTGAAGCTCCGGTGCACTTAATTCAGTCACTGCGCAGGGGATAGAAGGAACAGGCAGTGACTGCCAAGCAGAAGTGTCATTTTTCAGTTTCTCCCATGGACCTGAGGGGCTCTTCTTCTAGCTCATGGCCAGCAGCCCTTCCTTGAAAACCACCTGACTCCAATTTCAAAAGCCATTTTGCCACGTCTGCTGCAGGCAGCCACCACAGCCTGTATACTTGGCTTGGGGTTTCTTCTGTGCCACGGCAAGAGTCAATGAAGCAATACTGGGAGATTGCATCACCAGTCTTGGCATCAGGTATCCCTCAGGCAACCAGCAGTAGAACAAGGGGACACAGTCTCAAGTTGTGCTGGGGTAGGTATAGGCTGGATGTTAGGAGGAAGTTCTTCACAGAGAGAGTGATTGGCATTGGAATGGGCTGCCCAGGGAGGTGGTGGAGGCACCGTCCCTGGAGGTCTTCAAGAAAAGCCTGGATGAGGCACTTAGTGCCATGGTCTAGTTGACTGGCTAGGGCTGGGTGCTAGGTTGGACTGGATGATCTTGGAGGTCTCTTCCAACCTGGTTGATTCTATGATTCTATGATTCTATGATATTATTCTCCAGGCCACAGGATATTAGGGTTTGGAAGGCACCCAAGGAGATCACTGAGGACTCCAAAAACCACTAATGGTCTATGAAGATGACTATCTGAAAATCCTCCATCTAGACTGAGTTGTTTTCCATTCTTTATGTCTGTAGATATGCTACTTTGCTCCCCAGGTAAACCCCATGTGTCTTCCTCTTGTGTCTGTCTCATCACCATCACCACCAGATGCTACTTGATGTGAGTAGGGCAGATGCATTGTAACAAATGATAGGTTGGACTGGATGATCTTGGAGATCTCTTCCAACCTGGTTGATTCTATGATTCTATGAAATTAGACAGCACAGCCTACAGAAGTATTTACACTTAACTGAGGGCTGCTCTGATAAAACTCATCTTCTACTCTCAACCATCTGAAATAAAGATTGCTTTAGTTTATCTGTAAGGCATTTACTGGAGTTCCAGGCTCTGTGTTTGGCATCAAACCAAGGATGGAGATGGAGTGTCCTTGAATGGTATTGTTACACCACAGCAATTTTCACAGAGCTTAAAAATTTCAGACAATGTAAAGGCTTTACTTGTGCTTGGGAGTTTCCCACTGCCTGGATTTACCAAAATCAATTTTACAAGAGAATTTAGCTTCATCCAAAATGGAATATAAGGGTATTGCAGCGGTCAGTCCAGCACCCATCTGCTCAAAGTTGGAGATATTAATCCAGCCTCCACATTCTCCTTCTCCTGAAATTTGAGGAAGGCTAAAGCTACTTCATGCTTGCATTTATGAAACAAGGAACTGAAGAAGCTGTTGGCACGAGTGGAAGCTTCACAAATTAAGAACAGTCTTTAATATGATGCAAGATTTCTGTAAGCCTTCCATTATTCTGATTTATTAGTTCTCAAGGCTATGTGGAAAATGAACAGAAAGCATATTAAAGAAAAGAAAAGAAATTAAATTACAGGAGCTTTCACTATTCCAAGGCATATTTGGACTCCTGCATTTGCAACTCATAAGGTGCCATTGGGCCTTTTCTTTTTGATAAAATAATGCAACTTCTCAGCTTCTGCTTATCCTCAGAAGCATAGATCCAGGCAAAACAATAGCCAGGAAAGGAAGACATGAGAGAAAGCACCCAGAATTACCCAGATAATCAAGAGGAATGGTTGATTAGTATTGCAAGAAGACATTTAGCTGGAACACATCCTCATTGGTTTCATTCAGATGAGAACTGACACCAGTACTAAACACCACAAGGAGAGACTATCAGGAAACACTGCTCCTTGTATTCTGTGGACTGTCTACCCACAACTCATTTCAGATCAGTGATTCTGTAGTGGCTTCAGCTGCATTTTGTGAATTTAATAGAGATTCATTCAGGGCCAGGCTTTGGGAAACAGCAAATAGCTCTGACAATGCATTTGAAACCCAAAAGCTGCTGTCCTCCTGCTATAGCTCTTGTGTGTGGAAGAGAACTAAAGACATAGATTTGTATGATACATCAAGCAGGATCAATCAGGAAAATGTTGTTAGTATTGCATGCTGTCTGAAAAAAAAAGGAGTCCTCTTAAAATCCTTTTAAATCTTGTTAAAGTCCTCTCCCTTCCCCCCTCTCCTCTCCTCTCCTCTCCTCTCCTCTCCTCTCCTCTCCTCTCCTCTCCTCTCCTCTCCTCTCCTCTCCTCTCCTCTCCTCTCCTCTCCTCTCCTCTCCTCTCCTCTCCTCTCCTCTCCTCTCCTCTCCTCTCCTCTCCTCTCCTCTCCTCTCCTCTCCTCTCCTCTCCTCTCCTCTCCTCTCCTCTCTTCTCCTCTCCTCCCATCCCCCCTTCCCCTTCCCTCACAAAACATTGAATTTTTCTTTTCCAGATGCTTTCCTCTGTGAATTGTTATGTGTGTCTGATGCAGTATGGTTTATAATATGATCATCAAACCAAAATTAAATGTTTTGTTTAGCTTTCTCTTGTATTTCTTTCTCCTCTGAACAGAATGAAAACAAAGTTCAAATCTAGAGATGATCTGAAATGGAATTTCTATTCTCCATGTAGATAAATGGTAACTGGGATCACAGACAGTAAATTCGAGAACAAAAATGCCCAGGGTGTATTGGGGTAGCTTTATCACCATAAATCAGTGGCATAAATAGAGGTACGTTGATTATCATCACTCAGATATCTCCTCTGGCTGACATTTTAACTCTGTTTCACTGTATTTCTATAGTTTCATCAGCACAAAGAAAAAAACCCAAACCCCAAAATAAACACCCCCCCCCAACCAACCAAAACAGAAAAGCAGCAGCACAAAAGAATCAGTACAGCCAGCCACTTACAACCCAGTGCTTTATTTCCTCCATAATATTTTCAGAGTGTTTTAAGGAGTAATTTCAAACACTCAAATCAGAGTCCACTGAGAATTGATTTTTGTGACCTCACATATTGTAACAGAAAATTATAACAGGAAATAAGCCATTAAGTGATAAACAAGGAAACACAGATACAATTACTTTCAGAACATAATTTTACCCACTCTAGTTTTGAAAATTAAGAGATAGTACTGACTGGAACACCTCAATTCTGAATGCAAACTGTACGATCTATTATATTAAACAAAGTCAAAAGCAATGTGAAAGATCTTGAATCTATTCAAGGCATGCACCTCATTACAGACTTAGCAAATTAAAACACAAATAGGATTAGAAAAGAATAATGTAACAATCTCCCACTATGGTCCCTGGAGCATTAAGTCATAAATTGGGTTTGCATTAAATTGTGCCTGCTGTATTGAATTCAGGGAACGAGCTATAGGCTGAAGATAAACCTTGCTAGGCTATCCAACTTTGGTACTGCTCTGTGTTTTCATAAACACACAATGAATTTGTTGGAATCTAAAAAGCCACATTCAAAAGCATACATTTCATATCTTAATTAGAGAATGCAGATAGGGTGTAGCAATCCCTGGCTATGCCAAAGCCAAAGGCCGTGGGTGTTTGAAAGTGTCGCTTCACCTGAAGCTGTTTAAATATGGAACCTAAGCAGTTTGGGTCGAATAAACTACTGTGTTCACCTATGCACCTTTTTAGGTTTGCACAGACCTCCAGCATGCTGCAAGCTGTCAGTGGAGAAAAACACCTGACCCCAAAAGACTAGAGAGAAGCCCAGTTTCCATACTACAAACGTATTCTGTTGTTATGGGAACTGAAACGGTGAGCGATGTGAGAAGAACTCTCAGCTAACAAAGAGCAGCTTGATGATACTATGGCGTTACACCAAGTGTAAAGAGGCTTGCAAGAGCTAAATAGGGCTTCTTTTCTTAAGGAGATGCAGGCTCTTGAAAAGCATTGGCTCTAATGTGGGACCACAGACAAATGAATGAGTAACACTGGGAATTAAATTAGTGAACTTGTCCTTAATAAAGGCTTTATCCCTTAAAGTAGTGCTGCTACTTTCATCATCCTCATAACTGTCATTTCAGGGCTTGCTGATAGCAGCCGCTCTGGATAAGGTGCTCCTGGTTACAAAGGATCCTTCATATGATATGTGTGGGGCTTGTACCTTCTCTTTTAGTGGTTCTCCTGGCTCCATCTGTAGTAGAGAGGCCATTTGTCAGGCTGAAAGCCCTTCAAGCCAAGGCGTTGCCTTTTCTTTGTCAGTGCACCTTTCCTCAACTTTTGCTGGTTACCATCATGTTCATAGCATCTCTCAACATCTGCCAGTTCCTTCCCCTGGTTTTCACTGCCCAGAACTGTGCTAGTAGAATGATAAAATTATAACACAATCCATTAGTATTTTCAGTGTAGTGTCACACCCACTGCCAAAAGAATACCCACTGTCTGCGGAACACTTGGGTTTTGATAAGGCATCTGGGTAGAAAAGTGAATCCTGTGCAATGCCTTTGTGCAGGAAATGCTGCAGACTGATGGGACTGCAGAGTCTGTGTCTAAACAATGGGATCCAGGGATGTCAACACATCCACATCTACATTTATGTTATAGCACCAATGACATGTTGGGCTAAAGGAAGGCTGTTCTCAGTCTCTTCCCTGCAGGGTTTTCCAGGTGTGCATTGACACAGGACTGCAGCCCACTCTGGAAGTCCAGCTCCACAGCTGCGTGCAGCATCTGAGACTCATTTCTTGTCATATATCAATCATGAGAAGGTAAAGAGTGAAAAGGTTGGACCTGATTTCCTAGGCATGGTATGCATGGATGCTCAAGGTTAGGCCACTTACATAAAGTCTAGTCCTGTCCAAAACAGGGTGCTCCAGATTTCAGCAGCAATGGTGACCAGTTTCGGGGAAGAGGATGCTAACTCAGGCTTCTGAGATTTCTTCCCCTACCCCAGGTCGTAGGGCAGACAAAAGGCTTGGCAAGAAGGAACCTGAAGCTTGAGTGCCTGCTGCTACACTATGCACAATCCAGATGGGGTCCCAGGCTGCAGTCAAGCGATGACAATTTAGGGGAGTCACATCACAGAGTTCACCAGCCCCTCATTTTAGATTCAGTAAGGTTTTACTCTGATCTGGGTGTGGGAGGAGTCCTCTCTCTCTTTTCAGTTTGCCAATGGAGAATCTGTTGGCTGAACAAGGCTGTCTCCTCCTCCTCCTGGCTGACAGCTCCCTTCTGGAGCAACCTTTTAACATTTTTCTTGATTTTCCTAAACAGCAAACATTAGACACATTAAGAACAGCAACAACAAAATCATTAAGCACTATAACATTCTCCAAGGAGCCAGACATATCCTTTAATCAAGTTATGGAAAATTCATTCCTCTTCTAGCCATTTATCTTCTTTGTTTATGCACATACCGAGTGACCCACTTCGAGCATCAAAAATAACAACAACAAAATGACCAAAGATTCTTCATTATTAATGGATTTGTGTACCATTTATTTTGCTTTATTGGAAACAAAACAATCAAGTTCATTCATTCCAATTAAACACAGCACGCACTAATTGTCTATCATTTCTATCAGTGAATCCATTTCTCTCACTTCAAAGACTTTACTTGACCTCAGTGAGGAAAGGATCAGTGCCATGCTTCCTTCTATAGACTGAAATGGAAGGGTACTGTGCTTTTCTGCCTGCATTAGCTTGCACTTCCAGTCCCTCATGCAGGCACAAGGGCAACAAACCAAACCTTATAATTTCATGAATACTGTAGACTGCATCAGGTTCAATTTGTTCCCAAATTTGGATCATTTATAAGTATAACATATCTGCTGTCATGTTTTGAGTGATGTATAGATTGTTGGCACAGATCATAGAATCATAGATCACAAAATGGTCCAGGCTGGAAGAGACCTCTAGAGGTCATCCAGTCCAGCCCCCCTGCAGTCAGCAGGGACATCCAGCCAGCAGTGTGCACTTGCAGCCCAGGGAGGCAACCAGAGCCTGGACTGTATCAGGAGAAGTGTGGCCAGCAGGTCGAGGGAGGTGATTCTTCCCCTCTACTCCACTCTGGTGAGACCCCAGCTGGAGTACTGCATCCAGTTCTGGAGCTCTTATTACAAGAGGGATGTGGAGATGCTGGAGCATGTCCAGAGAAGGGCCACGAGGATGCTCAGAGGCTGCAGCAGCTCTGCTATGAGCACAGACTGAAAGAGTTGGGGCTGTTCAGTCTGCGGAAGAGGAGGCTCCCAGGTGACCTCCTTGTGGCCTTCCAGTATCTGAAGGGGGCCTACAAAAATGCTGGGGAGGGACTATTTAGGCTATCAGGTAGTGACAGGTCTGGGGGGAATGGAGCAAAGCTGGAGGTGGGGAGATTCAGACTAGATACGAGGAGGAAGCTGTTCAGCATGAGAGTGGTGAGAGCCTGGAATGGGTTGCCCTGGGAGGTGGTTGAGGCCCCGTCCCTGGAGGTGTTTAAGGCCAGGCTGGATGAGGCTGTGGCCAGCCTGATCTAGGGTAGGATGTCCCTGCCCAAGGCAGGGGAGCTGGAACTAGATGATCCTTGTGTGCAGTACTCCAGTTGGGGTCTCATCAGCAGGGAGCAGAGGAGGAGAATCATCTCCATTGACCTGCTGGCCACACTTGTCCTGATACAGCCCAGGCTCTGGTTGGTTTTCTGAGCTGCAAGTGCACACTGCTGGCTCATGCTGAGCTTCTCATCCACCAGCACTCCCAAGTTCCTCTCCTCAGGGCTGCTCTCCAGGCACTGCTATTTTTTGCTGTGTTGATTTTTGCTTTCCCTGTTAACACATAGTTTAAAAAGAGACTTAAATCTAAGGTTGGTTTATCAATACAAAGCTGACTAAATATGAAATATAGCTTGAAAGCTGTTTAGAGGGCAGAGTGTGGTACTCAGAGAAGAGGAGAATGTCAGGGGAGAAAGGTAATGGAACCTCCTCCCACACTCCTCCCCAAAAAATAAAGGAAAAAAAAAAAGGAAAAAATTTAAAAAAGGGGAAAAAAAAAGATAAAGAATTAAAATTTTAAAAAAAAGGGAGGGAAGGGGAAAAAAATAGAAAGGAATCAAATCATAAAAAGTCCTTGTCACTGTGCATGGTGTGACTCTGCTGAACAGCTGCTAGTAGGCTTTAATGCCACCTCAGTGACATTAACACTGCTGCTGATTTTCTTCTGTGTTTTCTGACACCCCCCCCCCAAGCATGAGCATTCCTAAAAGCCTACCCCAGAAGATGGCAAGGTATTTGCCCACGAGGATTAGGCTGGCAGGAAACCAATCAGTCTCTTCCCTGCAGTGGGCATTTGTCATTCGGGGATCCAAAGATGCTTTGAGTGGGCATATTTTCTACTTTTGTTCTCTGAGTTATTACGGGATATGAATGTCAATAATAGATAAGCACATCACAAAAAGACTCAGCAAATTCTGCCTTTTCTGCCCCTGGAGAGCCACCACTCAAGCAATATCTCAGTGCTAGGGTGACAGTTCTCCCTGGAGGGGGACAAGAGACAAATCCCTTCCACTCTCCAAGCCCCCTGGCCTGAACCAGCTGATGAATTTATAGTCTCCAATACAGTTAGGTGTGTATAATTCAATGTATTGCTGAAGACCAGTTACTGTATTTTATAGCTGACATTACAGGGGATATTTTTTTCTACAAAATAAAACAATATTTGTTTCCTGAAAGGGAAATGTGCTGTCTGTAGCTATCAGCAGCCAACAGTTGCTGCTGGCTAGAACTGAAGGAGAAAAAAGAGGTGGGTTTTACTTTAGCTGCATTGGGAGGAATGATTTATCACTCCCTGTGCTTTTTCAGGAGCGGAGCACCCGTTGCAAGTCACTATAGGATGACCTATTTATTGTATTGAATTAAAGAGAAGGGTTAGAGAAAGCATCTAGACACATCAAGTGCTGCTACTGAGTCCAGACCCTACTCTGTACATGACTTTGTGTGTAGGAGTGTGGGGAGGAGGTGTGGGTTTTGGGGTGCCTGCTACTTTGAGAGTCTACAGCTATTTGCCATCAGGATTTGATTTGGTAATTTCCAAGCCCTTTATAGAAATTCATGAATGCACTCACACAGGATGTCTGTGGAGTAGAAAAGTGAACATGGATTTGGGGAATTTGGGTTTTCCTTTGCTTTTGGCCATTTCAAAGCTCAGGAGAGATGGATGTAGAACAGTGTAGTCTCTAGTCCGTCCAACCGTCCCTCTAAAACTGGTCCCAGTACTTAAAGAAACTTTTCTTGCTGGGTTCAGACTATCATTATTTGATTCACTGTTTGCTTTGGATAAAGCCTGGCTAGTGTCTTCACTGAGAGAGTCATTGGACACTGGAATGGGCTGCCCGGGGAGGTGGTGGAGTCGCTGTCCCTGGAGCTGTTCAAGGCAGGATTGGACGTGGCACTTGGTGCCATGGTCTAGCCTTGAGCTCTGTGGTAAAGGGTTGGACTTGATGATCTATGAGGTCTCTTCCAACCCTGATGATACTGTGATACTGTGAGAGCTCTGATGAGTGCTTCCTGGAAGACAGCACTGCTTTAAGGAACCAAAGGGAAAAATTACACTCTGAAGAGTACTTGGTGTCGGTCCAAAGCTGAAGGTCCAGATCAGTACAGTGAACACTGAGCAGCATCTGCCCCAAGAGGCATCCATTGGACTTAGAATCATAGAATCAGTCAGGGTTGGAAGGGACCACAAAGATCATCTAGTTCCAACCCCCCTGCCCAGGGACACCTCACACTAGATCAGGCTGGCCATAGCCTCATCCAGCCTGCCCTTAAACACCTCCAGGGATGGGGTCTCAACCACCTCTCTGGGCAGCCCATTCCAGGTTCTCACCACTCTCATGCTGAAGAACTTCCTCCTCACATCCAGTCTGAACCTACCCACCTCCAGCTTTGCTCCATTCCCCTTAGTCCTGCCACTACTTGTCTGGGACCACAGGAGCACTTAACCTTCCCAGAGACATTACAGATCAGCTTTTCCTGCCCTTGCTTTGAACATCTGCTTTGAACTGGTACACTGAATACTGGTTTTGAGGTTTTAGGGGTGATAATGGGCTGGTTAGCAGTGTATTTTGGGTGAGACCTTAACTCTTGCAAAGAAAATAAAGTATGCTGCTGTCCCATCATATATAGATATGTGTGTGTGTGTATATATTTGCTGTTGTTGTTGCTTTTAAAGGAAAGTAAAGAACACCTTGGGTATAGGAACACATCTGTGAAGAAAAAGCAAGTTTCATCTACCTCCAGGAATCAGGATATGAGAAATTATTGTCTTCCATTGTTTACATTTTTTTGCTAGGAAATAAGTGCTATGGAGGAGTTCAAGCTGTTAATGAACAGGGAGAAACATCCAAAACCTGCCCTGGTAGATGATACTACAGATTCTATGACAACATTTAAGAGGTCTGTGAATGGTCAGTGAATGACTAAGTTAATGGCTTGTAAGAATGCAGAGACCTTATATGTGCTCTGCATGATGAAAGCACACACTCTTTGCATTTTGCAGCTGTATAGTGCAGTCACTTGGCCTTCCTACCATGGTGAGCCCATACCAGACCTGTTGAAGGTGTATGTGCCTCCAAGTCAAGAACTGAAAGAGTTGGGGCTGTTCAGTCTGCAGAAGAGGAGGCTCCCAGGTGACCTGTTTGTGGCCTTCCAGGATCTGAAGGGGACCTACAAAAAAGCTGGGGAGGGACTTTTTAGGCTATCAGGGAGTGACAGGACTAAGGCAAATGGAGCAAAGCTGAGGTGGGTAGGTTCAGACTGGATGTGAGGAGGAAGTTGTTGAGCATGAGAGTGATGAGAGCCTGGAATAGGTTGCCCAGGGAAGTGGCTGATGGACTGCCCAAGCACCCAGGCTTTCTCTTTTGTGAGGTTTGGACATGCTGTGCTCCAGATGTTCTCTGATGCTTTCAAAGCCCGTTTCATCCCAAGAGCTGCTTGTTACCTCACATCTGCCAAAGGACTGCAGGTCTGCCACCTCTGGAGTGCTGTGTGACACAGGAGGGACCTAGATGACATTTACTGGATTGCTGTGCGCAGCTTATACCCCGAAACCCCAAGTAAAATCATGTCCACAGGTGAGTAAGGCAGCATGATTCAGGAAGGAGCCTGCCTTGTGCAGAAAGCCTGGGTGCTTGGGCAGTCCATCAGCCTCTCCACGAGCGCCTGTATCTCTTGCTGCTCGCGAGCGTTAGCTGTAATGAAGACAGGATGGTCTACAGCTTTATGACAGTTCCATTTGTTTCCACTGTTTCCAGGTAAATCCAAGTAGCGAGCAGCAGTTGCTTCCTCTGCAGCTTGATAAATGTCAGTATTAATTAAAACTGTTCGGAGTGGGGTCGGGTTTTTTTCCTCTCTCTGCACCAGGCTGGCAGGGAGGAGAAGCCTGACAGGCAGACGCAGCTGCTGAGCTGTTGACTGGAAATGTCGTCACCGGGAGCGAGGCAAAGGAGCGGTAGCTGGTCTCTGACAAAGTGGATTTGAAAGAGTGGAAGCATTTTGTCACCTGCACCGCACTGACACAGCGCAGGCTGGAGGGGGAGGATGTCTGGATACGGGTCTTGAACTTAATCCTTTGCTCTCCTGCAAAGGCAGCTGTTCAGCCCATATGGAGGGGATAGAGCTCCCCCCCACCACTGCTATCTAATGATGCTTTCCTGACTGACACTCCAGAGAGAGCCCTTGGTCCAGGAGGGAAGGTCAACATGACACAGTGCCTTTTAGGATGCAGGGGCAATAAACAGGGAACACCTTTTCTCACTAAACCTCCCTGTGCACTGCCTTCTGACACTGACCCCACCGAGACACTCCCGAACCCAGTATGGAAGCATCAGCACTGCTCAGGCCACACCTTGAGTACTGTGTCCAGTTCTGGGCCCCTCAATTCAAGAAAGATGTTGAGGTGCTGGAACATGTCCAGAGAAGGGCAACAAAGCTGGTGAGGGGCCTGGAGCACAAACCCTATGAGGAGAGGTTGAGGGAGCTGGGCCTGTTTAGCCTGGAGAAGAGGAGGCTCAGGGGTGATCTTATTACTGACTACAACTACCTGAAGGGGCATTGTAGCCAGGTGGGGGGTGGCCTCTTCTCCCAGGCAACCAGCAATAGAACAAGGGGACACAGTCTCAAGTTGTGCCAGGGGAGGTCTAGGCTGGATGTTAGGAAGAAGTTCTTCACAGAGAGAGTGATTGGCATTGGAATGGGCTGCCCAGGGAGGTGGTGGAGGCACCGTCCCTGGGGGTCTTCAAGAAAAGCCTGGATGAGGCACTTAGTGCCATGGTCTAGTTGATTGGCTAGGGCTGGGTGCTAGGTTGGACTGGATGATCTTGGAGGTCTCTTCCAACCTGGTTGATTCTATGATCAGCTTTGGGGGTGCTCAAGCTGCAATCAAATTACACTTCAGTGGTCACGCAAGTGCTCGTTTCCCACTGTGACAGGTCTGAACGCAGCCAAGGTGCCACTCGGTGGTTGCAGTGCTGACATCTTCGTTGCTGCTACAGCTGTGAGCTCAGAGGAGGACAATACTACAGCTAATTTTTGTATGAGATTATGAAATCATTTTCTTTTCCCAAACTTTGCTATCAATAGGGGAAAGAAATTCAGACAAACCCATGGGAAATAAGCGCACGCTTTCTCCTGACAGACTGAAATGTGTGTTCCACTGTCACTCAGACACATCTCAACAATCTCCCCAGTGTTTTCCTCAGAAGGGGAGAAAACAGCTCGTCTTGCAGAGCAGGACCAGTCCCTGTTTTGCAAAACATCATCAAGAAGAAAGTGTAAATGGTTTTACACACACTTAGCTTAAAATTCTGCTTTGTTCTCCAAGAAACTGAAGCAGAAAGAGAGAGAGAAGATTAGGGGAGGCCATAACCTCTCCAGATCAAAGGATGAATCCCAATGAATAAGGAGTTGAAAAGGTTTTGGCCTTGCAAAATCAGATTTTTGTAAAAAATCTTATTAGAGAACCTTACTAGACAATAAAAATCTTTATTAGACAAGCATGGAGACCTAGTTTTGATTTGCAGAAGGACTTAGTGAAAAAAAAGAAATATACTTCCCCTTGGCTTTCATGAAAAAAAATCTCATCTACAAACACAAGCGTGGAAATGTGATTTTAAGTGACTATCACTATGGTAAATGATTACTCAATTTCAATTCTTTATTGAGCTTTTCTCTCTTTCTTTTTCAGGTTTCTGGTATCTCAAGCTGGTTCTTCTAAATACCATCTCCTGCAGCTACACCTTGGTTCAGGTACAAACCCCAGTTTCCAGGATATTGGTTGAATTTACTGCCATCCTTGGCTGATTGCATTTGTTTGCATTGAGCACTGCATTTGTTTGCTGCTCTGTACAAAGTATGTGTTTTCCTAGAAAGATATTGACTTCTAAAAGCCTCATTTCTGAGAAGATATCCATCACACCAAGTGTAGCAGTCTACAAAAATTTCCAGATTAGAAGTGCTTTTTACCAGCAGGGTGACCTTATTACTGTCTACAACTACCTGAGGGGTGGTTGTGGCCACGAGGAGGTTGCTCTCTTCTCTCAGGTGGCCAGCACCAGAACAAGAGGACACAGCCTCAGGCTGCGCCAGGGGAAATTTAGGCTCGAGGTGAGGAGAAAGTTCTTCACTGAGAGAGTCATTGGACACTGGAATGGGCTGCCCGGGGAGGTGGTGGAGTCGCCGTCCCTGGAGCTGTTCAAGGCAGGATTGGATGTGGCACTTGGTGCCATGGTCTAGCCTTGAGCTCTGTGGTAAAGGGTTGGACTTGATGATCTGTGAGGTCTCTTCCAACCCTGATGATACTGTGATACTGTGAAATACAATCAACAGCCAAGAGTCTCCCATCTGCCCTCCTCATCTAGTCCTACAATGGGTTGAGGTTTCTGTCTTCCTACTCAACAAAAAAAAAAACCCAAACCATCTGGTTTCTGTAAATTTGTTATCATTAAAAATGTGTTAGCTATGATAACTACATACTGCCTGGCTCAAGTGAATCTGTTTGTGAGAACGTATCGAGCAAAAGCATTGGTAGGATTGAATTTCATTTCTTTAAAACAACCAACCAAAAAGAAACAAACCACCACCACCACCAAAAAAACCTAAGCTGTAGCTATTGAATGCTGGTTTGAATTAAATTCTATTTGTTTTAATAAAAGCCTAGTGGTCTGAGTGTACATATATTTATTTTAGTGGCAGTGCATTGGATCCAATAAAACTATATTGGCTTCACAGCTTATGTCTCCTTTTCAGACAAAATTGATTGAATGGAAAAATGAAACAGGCATGAATGAGCCAGCCCTGAGGTCTCTGCTCAGCTCTGGCATCCAAATAAACTGGTTAAAAAAAAACAACCCCCTCACCACCAAACTGCATTACTAAACATTGCTTTTAGATTTAAATATGTTTTAATGTCAAGGCTGCACACGAAGGGTTTAATTGCCCCTGTAAAAGAGAGCTGTTTGCAGAACCAGACTTGGCTGCGGAGGGTCAGTGCATCTGCTCGGAGCTGCAGAAGTGGAAACCTAAGCTGGCTTCCCGTCTCCGTTGCGCCGGAGTAAGGCAGGCTTGGCCGCAACGGAGGTGCGCAGCTGATGGCCACATACCTGCGAGCCTGCAGCTCGAGTGTCAGCTGCCTCAGCCAGGGGCACCTCTATCCAAGCACGCAGGCACACGCAGCGCTTGTGTCAGTCGTGTCAGCGCTGGGTGCTAGCTGCCAGAGGCTGGCATTCCTGGGGGGGGGGGGCCGGCTGCCACAAGGGTTTTATGCAGGCTCCCCCAGGATCAGACACTTCTGTCACCTGGAAGGAAGGCTACACTCCTCTGCCTTTGTACCAGACCTCACAGACGTCCGTAGGTTTTATGCAGTGATGTTACCTGTACGTGTTACTGCAGGAGAGCCATCAGAGGCCAAAGAGAGACAGGTTTAGAGCATGTTCACGGAGGTTTTTCAGAGTAATATGCTGTCATAGAATCATAGAATCATAGAATCAACCAGGTTGGAAGAGACCTCCAAGATCATCCAGTCCAACCTAGCACCCTGCCCTAACCAATCAACCAGACCATGGCACTAAGTGCCTCAGCCAGGCTTTTCTTGAAGACCCCCAGGGACGGTGCCTCCACCACCTCCCTGGGCAGCCCATTCCAATGCCAATCACTCTCTCTGTGAAGAACTTCTTCCTAATATCCAGCCTATACCTCCCCTGGCACAACTTGAGACTGTGTCCCCTTGTTCTATTGCTGGTTGCCTGGGAGAAGAGGCCACCCCCCACCTGGCTACAATGCCCCTTCAGGTAGTTGTAGACAGTAATAAGATCACCCCTGAGCCTCCTCTTCTCCAGGCTAAACAGGCCCAGCTCCCTCAATCTCTCCTCATAGGATTTGTGCTCCAGGCCCCTCACCAGCTTTGTTGCCCTTCTCTGGACATGTTCCAGCACCTCAACATCTTTCTTGAATTGAGGGGCACAGAACTGGACACAGTACTCAAGGTGTGGCCTGATCATAGGATCATAGAATGGTTTAGGTTGGAAGGAACCTCAGATCATCCAACACTCTGCCACAGGCAGGGACACCTCCCACCAGAACAGGTCGCTCAAGGTCTCAGGAATGGGAGGATGGAAACCAAGGAATGTCTGAGCAAAGGAGATGTCCCAGCAAAGCAAGGCACTTCAGTGCATGTCAGTGTCTTACACATAACTATAGCTATAGCTTCTGCTAAGTGGGATTAAGGGCATGCTCAGCAGAGAGTCCTAAGTTGAAGCATGGTTTAGCCATTTGTTTCACATTTCCAAACTACACACTCTTCAACTTTTAATGAGAATTGATACCCACATTCTAAGGCAGAAATTTGGTGCTGGGGCTGATAACTGACAGAAGTGACTACAGATGAGCTGTGAAGCAGAAAAGGTTTTGACGATGTGGCACTGGGATTTGAGGGACAGCTGTGGAGAGCTTTGTCCATCACTGCTGCTGGCAGAAAGCACTAACACAGCCAGGCAATGCCTCTGCTCCAGCCATGCATTCACCACACTGCTGCCCACCTCCATCAGCCTGGTCTCAGGGAGCACCTCTACCCCTCGTCCCTCACTCCCTAAGTGCTGCTGTGGGAGAGCCAGCACACAGGCATGGAGCCCAGTCCAAAACCCCTCAGTCAATTACCCTACTGCAATATCACATCAGTGAACTCACAGTTTGAGTGCTTACGGCAGATGGACGAACACTTGTCAGTTATCTGGTGCTGAGCAAGAGGCAGATTTATTTCCAGAGCTTGTGACTCTCATTTCTCCCAGCTGAAGCTGCAAGGCAGAATGTGCATCTGTGAGTCTTTTTTTTTTCCAGGCTCAGCTATGTTGCAGTGAGATCTAGCACCAAAAGCAATGGGATTTTTGGCATGTTTTCATGAGGAAGGAGGGTGGAAGGTGTCTCTGATTTCCACAGCACTGTATGCTGCTTGAATTCACACAAGCATGAACTGAATTTACAAATCTCAGCCATGCCCTGCATGCACTGACAGTTGGTTCACCAGCAAAGGACTGCACAGTAAAGAAGGGTAGAAAGCATTAGATATCTGCATTGAGGTAATATTAATGTGCACTTTAAAAATAAAGGACACCATGAATTGCCACTTTGGAACTGGCCAAGGGTCCACTCAGCCCTGTTTCCAGTCTTGGCTGTTGGCAGCACTGGCTGTTTTGAGAGAGAGATGCTCTGATTTCTTGAGTAAGGCTGACTTAAACCCTGAGAGCAACGCACAGGTGACAGGAGCAACTGCTCTTGCTACAAACCCAGCATTGTATGCACGTAGCCAACATTTCTCCAGCAGTGCAGCACATTGACTGCTAGCAGGCAGGGTCTAGCAGGAATGGAAACATATTCTGAAGTGTGAGCTTTACTGTAATCAGTAAAGCAACAGCTGCAAGAACCTCACTTACTAACCTCTCACCAAGGCTCTTTTACTTCTCAAAAATATCCTTCTTGCAGGAAATGTGGAAAACATGTACAATGTGCATTTACACATGAAAGGCATCAATGCTACTGCTAAAGGGTTATCTCCTTTTCAAAAAGGCACTGTAAGACTTTATACTTTATCAGCTTGAGCCAGCAGTGTGCACTTGCAGCCCAGGGAGGCAACCAGAGCCTGGACTGTATCAGGAGAAGTGTGGCCAGCAGGTCGAAGGAGGTGATTCTCCACCTCTGCTCCCCACTTGTGAGACCCTACCTGGAGTACTGTGTCCAATTCTGGAGCCCCTATTACAAGAGGGATGTGGAGATGCTGGAGCATGTCCAGAGAAGGGCCACGAGGATGCTCAGAGGGCTGCAACAGCTCTGCTATGAGGACAGACTGAAAGAGTTGGGGCTGTTCAGTCTGCAGAAGAGCAGGGTCCCAGGTGACCTTCTTGTGGCCTTTCAGTATCTGAAAGGGGCCTACAAAAATGCTGGGGAGGGACTTTTTAGGCTATCAGGTAGTGACAGGACTAGAGGGAAGGGAGAAAAGCTGTAGGTGAGGACATTCAGACTGGACATGAGGAGGAAGTTCCTCACCATGAGAATGGTGAGAGCTTGGAATAGGCTGCCCTGGGAGGTGGTTGAGGTCCCATCCTTGGAGGTGTTTAAGGGCCCATCCTTGGAGGTGTTTAAGGGCAGGCTGGATGAGGCTGTGGCCAGCCTGATCTAGAGTAGGGTGTCCCTGCTCATGGAACTAGATGATCCTTGTGGTCCCTTCCAACCCTGAATGATTCTATGGTTCTAAGTTGTTGGTTTTTTTTTTTACAGCTGAGTAATATTTATTGGAAACCAACTCTGAACTCAGCCACTCACTTTTAGCTCCTTCATCATCAAAGCTGTCCATGGAGGAGTATTAGAGAACCTTCTGCCTGGACAATGTTATTGGTAGGAAGAGCAGTGGAAAGTACAGATTAAAAAGATACCAATTATCTGAGCAGTTTTTACTGTTTGTTGATGGGATCCATCTCAGAATAACAGAAATAATTGTATTTGGAGCAGGTCAAATATTTCAAGATGCCATTTTTCCCTCCCCCTCTTCCTCAAAAAAGATAACACAAGCAAAACACATGGGAAAAGGAGGGAGGGGAATAATCAGGCACTGTGCTTATTGCAAGGAAATCAGTTTATGCATGACTTGAAATCAGAGCAGAGTTTCACTTCATTCTGTCTTGTGTTGTTGTGTTTCATATTTCATGCTTTGGTTAACACTTATTTAGTCTATTCCTAAAGGCTGTGACAGGTTGTCCTGGAAGTTTTTAGACTTGCTGAGCATATACTCTCCACAGAGCATGTCAGAATGAAAGGTACAAAGAATTGATTCATTCTTAGGAGAAAAAAAAATAATTAATATTTTAAAGACCCATTGTAACATGAAACTTGAAAGTCATCAACACAGAAGTTATCAACTGCTTTGAAGAAAACAGAATAATTTTGCATGTAATTTCTTCTCAATAATTCAAAGAAGTGCAAGTGGAAGATTTGGTCCTTCTTTTGAATTCAGATGGAATAAAAAATGAGCATTTTTTTTTTCCCCTTAAAGTCCCCTTTTCTGCCAAGTCTGATTTTAGTCAGTTTCAGGGAGTTTATAAAGGTTTTTTCCTCTTCATAGTCTGTAGGGGAGGAACCAACACATAAGGGTCAGACCTGTGCTTGGCAGCTTATGCTTTGGCTTCTTCTTACACTGACCAGATCCAAGTATACTAAGAACATTTTAAGAAGGTAGTAACATCTTTGGGAGAAGCAGTGCAGAACATCCTTCAGGAAAACAAAGTGATGGGTGGAGGTGACCACATTTAGCCAGGACTGTGAAATGCTGCCTGTATTTTCTCCTGTTTTCCCAAGCCAGGCACTCAGACCCTTGCCACAAGAAAACAATCTCACAGATTTGAATGAGCATCTTGCTTCACTGTTTAGGCACAGCAAAGGACACTACTTGCTTCTCCCAGACTTAGTCCTGCAGTGGTCAGTCCAACTCTGGGGGCTACATGAGCTGGGGTGATTTTAATGCACTATTTATACCCATATGATAACCCCACCATAAGGGTCTGACAGCTGGGCATCAGCTGGGCTGACTCTGACCCTGGTTGTGTTGCTACTGCCTGCTAAAAGCAGAGTAGAGAGAATCACAGGGAGCTCTCTTAATTTCCTGGATCCCTCCTGTTTGGAGATGTTCAGCCTCCCAAGCCTGGGAAGTGGCACCAATGCTGAGCACACCTCTGCTGTTTCCTAATTGATTTATAAATTTGCCACTAAAATGCACACCAAAGAGGTCCTCTAAAAGGCACGAGAGAGACTTTCTGCAGCAGTCATTTTAGTTCTAGGCTAGTTACAGGTTTGCACAGAGACACACTCACACACACCTGCTAAATACCTGGGCAGGCAGAGTAGCACTGCATTTTCATTACTATTTCTGCCCCCTACCCTATACCTGTTTGATGCCCCAGGAAAGGCAATTACCCACTTCAATTTCCTAGGCAAAGGAAAACCCTACAGGCTCAGGAAACACTTCACCAGACAGACCGTGCCCAATGCCTAATAGCATCCTCAATCTTGCTTTACAGACACAGCTGTGATCAGAGTCTTTTTTCATAGAATCAAGCAGGTTAGAAGAGACCTCCAAGATCATCCAGTTCCAACCTAGCACCCAGCCCTGTCCAATCAACTAGACCATGGCACAAAGTGCCTCATCCAGGCTTTATTTGAACACCTCCTCTTTTAACACAGAGGCTATTTTGTCAGTCACTGCATTGCCCCCTTCAGCAGATAAATTAAATGATGTGCTTTAGCCAGCATTATTTGTTCAAGTACATATCTTCATTGTGCTATTTGATCTGGGCATAATGTAATCATCTGAAGACTGGATGAGGCACTTAGTGCCATGGTCTAGTTGATTGGTTAGGGCTGGGTGCTAGGTTGGACTGGATGATCTTGGAGGTCTCTTCCAACCTGGTTGATTCTATGATTCTGTGAATCTATCTTTGATTACAGATATTGCTATCATCTGTTACGCTTGTAATTAATTAATCACCATTTAATTAATTTCCTATTGTAACACATCAGCTGTGTTGCCACCAGGTGATGCCGTTTGCTATTAGCTGGCTATTGGGAGTCTCCTCCCACCCCAGGTGCGGCCACTTTGCCCTCCCTGCCCACTCCCCTTTATATTCTGCCCCAGCAAAGCTAGAAGCTCTAAGTTAGGCCCATTGTGGGCCAAGGGATCCTCTGCCTGGCATCTCTGGTGAGTCCCCATGGTGTGCACTGGGTGAATTGGTGGAGGATTTCAAAGGCCGGGGGGCCTGGTGGCCCCCCGGCTCGCTAGGGTTAGGCTCAATAACCATTGCGACGTTCAACATCATCCACGGGTGCTGGGTGTGTGTCCTTGCTGGAGCTGATTTCTTTCATCTGACAAACTAAGTGTTAATTACCTGATTTAATGTAGCTTGGTGGATTTGTTTATCAGACAGAAATTTGGTATGTTTTGTTATTATGGTTGCATGTCAAACTGAGGTGGGATTTGCCTCCGTTTTTTGAAGACTTGTTTCAAAAGAACACAGCTCAAGTTTGCAAGAGAATTACTTTTTGTGGTATTTCCCCACAAGGCTGGCTTGTCAGCCTTATCAAGGTGTTTTATGCTCTCTTACAATGTAATATTTAATACCTTTGGGTTTTGCGTTATTTCCTTGGTACCATTGCAGTAGGACAGGAGGGAAAAAAAAGACAGATACAAAAGTGTAAGGTTTGCTTTGGCAGTTAATCTGCCAAACAATACACAGCTAGCTGTGTGACTGAAGAGTAGGGACCTGTTTCTGCAGGCACCTACCAGAACGCTTCTAGCCCTTCATGTGGGTGATTCCATCAATGCATTATCACTTAAGCAAGAAAACATTTTCCACTTTTTTGTGTAGGGAAACAAGACATAGCACAAATGAGGTTTACTGTAACAATTTCTCCCCTTGTTTTAATGCTTTTTAGGAGTTTGAAGGTGTAGGGCTCAAACATGTAGACAGCCTTATTGCTGTCTACAACTACCTGAGGGGTGGTTGTGGCCAGGAGGAGGTTGCTCTCTTCTCTCAGGTGGCCAGCACCAGAACGAGAGGACACAGCCTCAGGCTGTGCCAGGGGAAATTTAGGCTGGAGGTGAGGAGAAAGTTCTTCCCTGAGAGAGTCATTGGACACTGGAATGGGCTGCCCAGGGAGGTGGTGGAGTCGCCGTCTCTGGAGCTGTTCAAGGCAGGATTGGATGTGGCACTTGGTGCCATGGTCTGGCCTTGAGCTCTGTGGTGAAGGGTTGGACTTGATGATCTGTGAGGTCTTTTCCAACCCTGATGATACTGTGATAAGGTATATATGCCTAAGGGAGTCAGCCAAACAATTTGAAGTGTGTGGAGTCTGTGGTTTGGGCTCACTGTAGGATTTGGCAGTCTGCTCAAGTAATGTCAACATTTGATTTCATTTATGTGGCTGCTTGGAGATGTTGAATTCTGCTCCTGTCCTGATCTTTTGGATTGTTAGATGTAGTACAGACTGTAGGGGGTTACCAGAACCAGTGTTACCACAAGATAAGAGACCATAATTTACATTCACGAAATACAAGGAATTAAACTGGAATGTTGTCAGGTAATGGGAGATTATGTCCTGGTTATTTTCAACCCTAGCAAGAGGCTCTCATCCTGAATTTTTATATGATGAATTCAAATTTCTATCTCCACTAGCACTAAAATATAGTCCTTCTCTCTCCATGCTTATTTCCATTGGCATCAGCTCACTTTTTCCTGGGTGAGTCTCTGCAGTCATTGGATTTCGGGTGTGTAGCCTCTGCATCTCTTTGGTCACCTTGTGTGTTGTGAGCAATGTGAGGGTTGTAGTTAAAACCCAGGAAAACAAAGAGCAGGGTGAAGGCTGGCACTTGTTACACTAGGAAGCCCTACTGCTCACTCGAGCTGGCATTGAGAACACTCCTCCCTGGTCTCTCCTGTTTGCCTTTGCTGTTGAGGAAATTCCATCTGCTGCCATGTCATTGTTGTAATAATCTCCAGCTCCTGGACACCAGTTCAAGCACGACAGCCACACAAAACCGGTGTCACACTCATCTCAGGCAGGCTGTGCTTCTGAAGTACATCTTCATTGCCTGTGGCTGCCACGCTGACTTCCAGCCATCGTTCCCTTTTGGGAGCAGTGTGCAGAGGACAGTCTGGCCATGGCACTCCTTCCTATTACAGCTTTCCTACACTCAGGGTTTTTTTTCTTTCTCCTCCAGAGCAAAAATCCTCACTTGTGCTAGTGGCTACAGCTTCTTTCTGTGCTCTGATCTTAGCCATGCACAGAATGTGAGGCCCTTTTCAAACATGTCCCTGTAGCTCATCTGCATCTCCCTGGAAGCTGCCTCCTCTTTTCCAACACAGTCAGGTTTTAGAGAGATTTCTGCTCTCATTTACAGGCTCTTTGTAGTTTTGCTCTTTTCTTTTTCTTGCTCTCAATCCTTCCAAGAAAGCCAGCATTTCCACAGCCCATTTTCTTCAAACAAAATGACTCTCATGCATTTTTCAGTACCCTTTCCCATGCACAGCCTATCACTCCTGGACTCTCCACAGGGCTTTGGTTTCCTCCTGTCCCTTCTCAGCTTTTACCACGGTAAAACTATTAGCAGTTCAGAAAAGGTGTAATCAAGATAAATTAAATTGATTTTAAAATACAGATCCATGCTGTGGGTTGTTGATTTTTCCCCTCTGCCTTTTATATGCTGGATGCACTGTTGGTTTATGAAGTTTTCTAAGCAGCACCTATGTCTTTTTTAGATGCATCAAGAGTAACTCAGGTTAGTTCAGCCTGACATTACAGCTCTTCCTCCCAGCTAAGGTCTCCTTCAGCCAGCACTGTCAAGGGGGAGGGATGCTCATTAAGAACCTCTCAGCTGCCAATCGGCTGACTGGAGGCAGCCAGTCCTGCTTTACTTTGGAAAGAAATGGGTTGTAAGGGAGTTTCACTACTGAGGTTTCAAGGAGCACAGCTGGGACCCCGTGACCTGCTGAGTCTGGTGCATTGGCATGTGAATATTTCATGTATGTGATGCAACTGAGGCTGCACTGCCCCAGAGTCTAACAGAACCACGAGGATGCTGGTTTGACAATACCATTGCACTGGGTACTTTTGAGGTGCCCTGAGGTGGGGCTTCTGCTGAGGCTTTGCCCTGCATAGCTCTCTCGTGTTAATTCAGTGCTTTAATCTCATCTAAGCTCAGGGCTGAGAAGCACAAAGGTCAGTGAACATGAAGAGCAAAAGGAGAGGAAAATATTCCTGTGAATTTCATAAGCAACTGACACAAGAGGAGCAAGCACAAAAATGAGCTCTCCTTTTGGGATTCCAAATAAAACCAGAGCTGACTGACAGCTGCACTGGCTACATGCAGCTTTCACCATTGCCCACCCACATTTGGATGTGTTTGACCCTCCACAAGGCTATTCTTCAGCCTATGTGTCAGGATTCAAAGGGAACAGAGCTCTGACACCACTAGCATTGTGAACACAAAACCAAATCATACACATGCACCTCACTCCTCATACACCTGCACTAGCAAACAAGAAGAATAAAACCCAGTAACTAAACTTCCAGAGTTTTTTCTTAATTCATGTTGGGTTTTACAGTCAAACAGTTACAGAAACACTGAGGTGCTCATTTCTCCAAAAGATTATGTCATTCTCTAGGTGAAACCCACTTGAACTGAGAAGTTCTACTCTGCAACCCATTCTCTGCTCAAATTTGCATGAACATACTTACTGACTATGTGTGACCATGAAAGATGTAAGTTGAAGGAAGAAAGGTACACAGCTGTGTGAACAGTAGCAGACACACAAGAGAGAATGTCCCATTAAGACCTGGTTAGATGATGCTGACTTGTTTCTGGGCTTGCTTATTTCAATCATCTCTCACACTCATGGACTGTAACAGGAATTATGTTAAGTGGACTATTGTTGGTGATCTCAAAACAGAGTTCCTTTGCCAGACTTCTCAGCTCCTTTCTGCTTGCTTTCTGCAGACACTGGAGCAATGGAGCCTAGCTTACATGAACACCCACAGCAAGCCCATTTGAAGTTTACATGCTCCAATACTGTCGTATAGCAGACGTGCCGGGCTGAGATGACAAAGCTCTACCAGAGCCTCAAGCATAAGCCTGCCTAATGAGGGACAAAAAAATCTTTATCCACCACTGCTGTGACCATTTCTTTTCATTCTGTGCTCTGCAATTAGCACACTTAAAAAGGACACTGCTTAACACAGTGGGGATCTTAGTTTCTTGGGAATTTTTTCAAGAGCCCAGGCACACAGGCAAGTGAATGAAGCTTTGAGTGTGCCACTGACAACCTGGCCTGGGGATGCAGCTGCTATTATTTCAAGTGAGTGCAATAAATATAGAATCATAGAATCAACCAGGTTGGAAGAGACCTCCAAGATCATCCAGTCCAACCTAGCACCCAGCCCTAGCCAGTCAACCAGACCATGGCACTAAGTGCCTCAGCCAGTCTTTGCCTGAGCACCTCCAGGGATGGTGACTCCACCACCTCCCTGGGCAGCCCATTCCAATGCTAATCACTCTCTCTGCCAAGAACTTCCTCCTAACATCCAGCCTATACTTCCCCCGGCACAACTCTGCAACATTGACAGCAGAGACCACATTTCCAGGGCTGAAGCTTTGAGAAAATCTTCTCCAGCAGGATTAAATTTATATCAACCCAAACTTCTTCCCCTAGTCACAAGATCTGCACTCTTGTAAGTGCAAGAAAAAAGAACAAACCCAAAACAGGCCTGTGTGATGCCACTGTGCTAGTTTGAAGCTAGCTAGAATGTTTTGGTGGGAAGAACTAGATTACAGGCAGTGAAAGGAAAACAGAATAATGTCTACTTCACTCATAGGCTTGCTGAGAGGTATTAGAGCAGGAATCCAAACATAGATAAGGGAGTCATCACTGCTTCTTCTGGGGGAGCTGGCTGAGCTGCATTTCTCTCTAGCCTCTCTGCCATCTGTCTGATTAATCCACTTTGCTTCCTAACCCCCCTGGCTGAACTTCCATTCTTCCTTGGGACTGGGGTAAGGTAGAGGGGTGGGAGAAGGTGGAAGGGTGGTTGGGATCCCCTCCTGGGGACTCAGGTTTCTGGGAGGGCTGTTGTGTTTCTGTATTACCTTTTACCTTGTCTATTTCTGTCTATAACTGTATATACTGTAAATATTTGCTTGTATATTGAGCTAAGCTGCAAATATAAGCTTCATTCAAATTTCCAGAGCCAACTGAGTCTAGTCTGGGTGATTTCCAAAGTGTGTATGGGCAAGGAACACCCAAACCATCACAGCCACTGCTGATGAACACAGCCCTCTTTGGAACAGGCAGATTGAAATACTTGTAGCAGACCCTTCGCAGTCTGTCTGACCTGTTAGGAGAGAAGAAAGATAATAAACTGGACAAGTACATTTGAATTACAAATGAATTAGAAGAAACTACAAGCAAGGTACCAACATTTGGTGAGGAAAAGAAAAATAGACAATCTTTTGTGTGGGTAAATTATCTACCAAAAAATATTTACTCAGCTCTGCTGTGAAGAGCTCTCAGGATGGGACAGAGAGAAAGAGGTACTTTATTTACTGGTTCAGCCTTCTGATCCTGAGAATCAATCTTTAACCATTAAAAAAACCACTGCTGCCTTTTCAAGTGCAATTTCTCCAGTAAGTTTTTTTTCTTTTCAGGATGCTGCAGAGATTCTTGATTTTCATTTGTCTTTGGCTGGAGATGTGGAATAATTTCCCCATATTGTCCATTTCATGCTAATTTCTCAATATATTCATAGAGTCATTTTGGATATGGGGTTTGTGAAGGACTCTGCTGACTCTCAGACACTGCTGTTAAAAATGGAGATAAACCTGCTGAAGATAATGTAACTCTATTTCTATATAGCAGGTAATACCAAAACTAATGGCATATGAGAGGGGATTGGTTTCTTTTCTCCTTGAGTGCTTCATAGCATTTGTGAAGAGCAGTGGTCCTTGGACAGAGAACAGGAACCCCTGGCTCCTGCTCTACATTGTGCTGCCAAAATGCTCAGCCTCGGCTTGAGGTGTTGCAAGAGGGCCTGCTGACCTCCTCAGCTCATCCTTCATTTTCCCAGGAGACCTTATGTCCCATAAGGATCTTGTTTAATACACACAAGTAAACTGTTCTCCAAAGGCATGGATGCTTCTCCATCCAGCCCAGGCAGCAGCAATTTTCCTGATGAGACATAAGGCACAGCATAAAGCCTGGATCTGGAATAACACCACCACAAAAGTGTTTCTTGGGACACAGACACAAGCACAGTAGTGTGTTTTATACCTTCTGTATATTTATCCTCCAACATTATATATGCTTTGGGTTGCCACTGGGTTATTTTTAGGTCATTTCAGGAATATGTATTTCTGCAAGAGATATTTCTGGGAGCTCTGCCAAATTGGAAACTGTAGTAGCCTATAAATCCCTCTCAAGGATGTATACCGAAGAGCCACTGCCATTCTCTTCCTCACAGCTCCCAGAGAGAAGGCACATATGTCTGCAGGAAAAAAGAAGTGTAAAACAAATGCCCCTGCAAGGCTCTGCAAGAGCCAGATGCCCAGCAGAGCTTCAGGCACACATCCTTGCTGGCAGCAGCACACATGCACCCATCACCCAGACAGGCTATTCCCGCATGGATATTGATGCACCTAGAGCAGTGGGACTGCTTTGATGATGTGAGGGAGTGTGAGAGGGAGGATGCTGAGGTATGGCCCCCACTGTCCTCTCAGAGCTGTTCCTGTTGTGTGTTCTGATGTGATGGAGAGGGAGATAGTCACGCACTAGATTGTGCAAAGCTTTTTGATAAGCAGGCTCTGCAATGACTTCTCTAACTCCAGATGATGTAGCTTGCAGGGTTTGGAAATTCCTTGTCTTAGAAATGGTCTGGATTTGGAGTCCTGGAATTTCATCTGAGAGAATCTTTCCAGTCATCAAAAATGTGTTATAAACCAGCCAGCAAACTTGAGTTTCTCTGAGCTTGGAAGTACTTGCATAGGTTTGATACTGGAAAACAATGTGCAAATGGATCTCGGGCACTGTTGGGGCAGGGCAGAAGTGTGACCCTGAACACAAAAATTAGACAAACATCTTACAGTTAATTTGCATTTTTTCAGGGCTTGGATTGTTCTCTACTTGGTGTAGTAGGGTATGGTTCTTTGAATTATAGCCAAAGCTAAACAATGCAGTTGCTTCTCTCTCCTAAGCACTGGAAATGCTCTAGACCTAATAAAAATCAACTCAACCCCTTTTTGCAGCACCATCTTTTCCCAACTTGGGTGTCAGGGTTTTGCTGCATGCATCTTAATCATGTTTACAAGCCATGATGCTGTCAGCATTTCAGGGAGAATCTCTATTCTGTAACATTGCCTTTTTCCTTCACCACAAAAGTATGGATCAGCTAAATTCTGCTGTACAAAGGGGACCAACTTTCCACAAAAGAAGCCAATAGGGAAAATGAATTTAAATGCTAAATTAACACCCCAGCAAAAGCAATGTTTTAGCCTAATGCTTCCTCGACATCCAGAACAAATTTTGCTAAGAGAGAGTTTTATAAGGAATCTGTGTCAAAGTAGATCTATTATCTGATAGATAAGTAATGGGCTTCATCAGTCATTTCTACCCATGGGAAGAGGGCAAAGGAGGGAAGAGCAAAGTGAGTCTGTTGGAAGGCTGTCTGTTGGAAGCATTAACCAGACAGTGAGATTGCATGTCTGCATGCAGAGCTGAAAAGACACAGATCATCAGATACCAGCACATGCCTTTGAAAATGGGTCATAAACATTAGAGGAAAGGATACAAGGACAAAGGGAGCAGCAGAGCTTTAAACTGCAGAGATTATTTAAGTGTGTGTATGTGCGTGTGACTGTGTGTGTCTGCATATGTGATAAACAAGCGGGATGAAGAACTCACATCTGTCAAACAACAATATTGAGTTAAAGGCTTGTTTATAACAATATTGCTCAACATTCTTCTGCCTCCCCCCTTGAAGCTGAGCTGAGAGCTGTACTGGAATCTATTGTACAGCAACATCTAAAATACATGCAGGAGATGAGGAGGCAGGGAGCAATGGAAGCTATACTAAATGATGTTTCTTTCCATAGCAGTAGCTTGATCCATTCCCAGGTACTGGAAAGCATTTATCTGCTTTGTGATAGTGCTCCTGATTTGGGATAATGAACCCTCCCTCAATCAGGCCCATGGTCTATGGCCTGGTTTAGGAGTCTGCTGAGGTCTGGGACAACAGTCAGTTTGGATGCTGTCATGTCTCTCTTAGAAAGTTTCAGCTGCTTCATGTCCTGGTACATGAGCACTGCACATATGAAGTGATACCTTCCAAATGAAATGGCATGATTTGCACCCTGGTTGTCATCCTTGTACACATCATCACCACCTTCAAGGCAGAAGATGGTATAATAAACTCTCAGTGCTATACAGGTATTTTTGGCTGCTGCTCTTTCCCCTGCTCATCTCACACTCACTTGGGAAAGAGTTTCAACTAGTAATGGCTTGGGAAACACAGCTTTAGGAAACAAAGTGAAATGACTGGAATTTCAGGAGGTGGTGACATGTAGAAGCAGCATCTTTCTAGAAGATTTTTGCATAATAAAGCTTCATTCCTCTTCTGACTCAGGGGCAGGAAATGTGAATTTGGTAAGAAAATAATTGCAGAAAGCCAGAAAATGAGATGAGCAAATATCAGGTGAAAGCCTAATGCAATGTGACCAATCAGAACAACATCATGCTCAAACCCCAGCAGAAGTAAAGATATCTGACAGTTTGACTTAACTGACAATTGGGAGTATTTCTTAGCCATTGTTTAGTGCTGTCTTTAGGAGAAATGTTGCTGCTCCCCTCCAAAATATGTAAGCATGTGTCATGGCTGGAAGTTAAACAATGTGCACTTAGTGTCCAGGCATCCTCTTTGTGGAGGCAAAGAGCAGTCCTGTGAAAGACCTCCCACATGCTCTGGGAATGTAGCCTTGAGCACCTAGCACCTTACAGGGAAAACTATTTTATGGTTTGGACAGTGCATGGAGCCCCCCACACACATGTACACACACATTCCAAAACCTCCTGTGTACTCACCTCTGAGTGATGCTAATACTAATCCACCAAACCCAGGATATGCTTACTGTAGGCTGAAAGCTCAGCCTCAGCTTTAGTCACTCATCTAGTTGTGAAGGGATGTCCCAATAACAACTCAGCTCCATAGTGGTGCAGTCTCTTTTCTCTAGCTGTGGCCTCTTCCTCTCCAATGCATCCATCCAACAAACTGCAAAAGATGCCCTGCAGTTCTTGGGGCACTGGAATTTTGCAATACATGGTTCCTGGAAGGGAGAGAGGGAAGTTTTCTTTGTGGAAAAGGTAACACAATGGGGGAAAAAAAAAAAAACAGAAGGCAAAAATAGTTCTATTTGTGCTTTTATTTTTCCCTTCTCTGTGCAACCCTGAATGTAGGATGAAGCACTGGTCTCATGCCAGCATGTCCCAGCTGAGCAACGCCTATAGAGGGCATCCACTGAAAACATGGAATCTCCTGGCAGCCAAGGAGCACAGTTAGGGCGTGAAGGTCAGGGTGAAATGACACTCAGGGAGAACAGCAGCTCTGTCACAACCTGCCAGCTTTTGTATAAACACAACAAAGCTTTCACACCACCTCCACACTCAGACCTTTCTCCCATTAGCCCCAGGGCAACAATATGACTTTCAGTTTTCCATAGATAGAATCATAGAATCAACCAGGTTGTAAGAGACCTCCAAGATCATCCTACTGCCCAGCCCTATCCAATCGACTAGACCATGGCACTAAGTGACTCAGTCTTTTCTTGAGCACCTCCAGGGGCAGCGACTCCACCACCTCCCTGGGCAGCCCATTCCAGTGCCAATCGCTCTCTGTGACACACAGCGACTTGTGCCCATGGCAGGCTGCCCAAAATAGCTACAGCCCAGGCCCTCCACGAGGCAACCACAGAGGGACTCTAGAGCTTCTTTCCACCTGTTGCCAGGTAAACGTGGGAGTCCTCAGATGCAGCAGGACGACTGTGAAGCTGCCACACACGAGACCCAGGATTAATGCACACTTAAGGCATTGCAAGGGATATTTTCCTAGCAGATAGACTTCAGCAGCACATTGAAAGCTACTTTAACAGCGAGTGACACAGGGTGGCTACAGAGCCATAAAGAGCATCAGACTATTATTTTTATTGCTGAGTAGAGTTGTCCTAGTTTCAAGAGGCAAGGCTGATGAAATTTATTGCAATATTAATAATCTTCATTGTATCCTTTTTTTTTTTTGCAGATCTCTCTTGCATGTTTCTTCAACACCCATGAGATCATCTGCTGCCTGGTAATGGGAAGCAGTTTATTTTGAAGGAGCATGAACTGACAGATTTTTGTTCCCATGAACTGTGTAAGAAATTTAACAAACCAGATGCAGATGGATCAATACAGGCTGTTCTTTATTTATCACCCCTTGTCTTCCTCACTTTATTTTTATGGCTATTAAAGATGCTATCATTGATATACCATTTTTGACTGTCTCTGTAGAATGTATGCAATAGACAATGCTGCCATTGATATTCACATAAAATGCTGGAGTATTGAATGACCTAGGGAAGCAGTGCAGCCTGTCTTTCATTTCCACAGCACTAGGTTTAGCCAGGGCTGAATCTCTAGTGAGTAGCATTTCTTTCATGCTCCAGGAGGTATGAGGGAAGTTTGATCTTTGCTCTGTTTCTGCACTTTCAAGCATGCTTGAGGTTTTTCTTTAGGCAGGACTTGAGCTGGCAAGTCCTTGGGCTCCCTGCTCCAGCCCTTTGATGATGCAATATCAATTAAAACTCTCTACTCACTATAGATGAAGGAGAGTCATGCTCCAAATTGTGACATCTTGTCACTAGTAAATGACTGATGGGAACTGAGTCTGAAGATTGACATGGCTTATCATTGCCTGCACTGATTGGCAGTATCATGTCAGCTAATAGGACTGTCAACAGGAGAAATAAACCTGGTTATGGAAGCATGGGTATCAAAGTTGAAAGCATCTATGCTGCAGTCCTGATTGCAACCGCTGCACAAGATAATCACCTGCAAGCCAGTTCAAATGTTTCATGCTGAGTCTGGTAGCATTCTGAAAGTGAGAAACCCAATTCAGTAATGACTAGCCACTGTGCTACTTGGGCAGATTTACAACCTGCTGTGTGTTTGCAGTTTAGGATCACAGGATGTTAGGGGTTGGAAGGGACCCAAGGAGATCATCGAGTCCAACCCCCCTGCCAGAGCAGGACAATACTATCTAACACAGATCACAGAGGAACACATCCAGACAGGCTTTGAAAGCCTCCCTAGAAGGAGACCCCACAACCTCTCTGGGGAGCCTATTCCAGTGCTCTGTGACCCTTACAGTAAAGAAGTTCCCCCACATGTTGAGGCAGAACCTCTTGTACTGCAACTTACTCCCATTGCTCCTGAATCTGAAGTTGGACTAAACTTGGACATGAAAACTTTGATTTTTCCATGCAAGTTGACCCAGCTTCTACAAAGCAAAGGAGAAGAACACCCCTGTGCTTATCAGAAGCAACTTCAGCTGCACTCCTGCAGCTACATTTGCCTCAGATGTCAAAATGAGTGCAGGATGCCCTTGCAGGTCTGGCACTGGGTGACTAGTGCTGTGTAGCTGGGAAATCTGCTCTGCCTGGGCAGCCTGTACTGACTGAGGCAATCCCTGCAGAATTAGTATAAAGCAATCCCTTTGCTGAGCTGCATCTGGGATAAGTAGGTGGAGATTCAGGCATAAAGTCTTACAGCAGAAGGAAATATTATTCTAGCCACTCAATTTGCTGAAAACAAATGGTGTGGCATTTAAATTGGGGCATCTGTCTCTAGCAACCCAGCACCTCTAATCTGTTCCTCACCTTTACATTTGAATGCGGCGAAGGCAGAGGTACTGCATTTACAATTATAGCAGATGACTTCATCCCTCTGAAATGACTTTAAAAGATTAGGATTCATAGATTATTTATTCACTCTTAGTGAATGTATTTCCAGAATGGGAACAACATATTGCATCAATGTCTAGTTTCACAGTTTTACTATTTTAATTAAGAGGGAAACGTATACTGCTGTAAGGAACCCAGCTCACATACCACTGTGCAAGGCTTTTTCCTTACTGTCTCCTTTTTAGTACACAGCCTTTGTTCCTTTAATGTTAATAACAGTGATCATAGCACTGGAATTTCCCTGTGATATCTCATAAATAACAGTTCTGACTAAAACAAGCCTGTTCAGCCAAGCCACCCAAAACAGGCAACCCAGTTGTTTAATTGAGCCATTTTGATGATGAGCATCTGATTCAGAGGTTGGCAGAAGGTTTGTGACCAAGTGGCCCTGGCAGCTTAATCCAAACACCTCTGCTGCCTATATAACAAGAAATAAAACCCCAAAACTCTTATGTAAGTTCCTGACAGCAACTGCAACACATCCAGAATTGTTTTCCTTCCATGGATTTTGTAGCAAATGTCTCCCCTATTAAAGCTTTCACTTGGTTCCTGGATGGGAAAGCAGCATGTCTTAAAGCAGTAAAGAAAGATGAGAAAAGCATAAACACTGTGTTCCAGACCTCCAAACCAGGTGCCAGTCCAGATGAAATATAAAAGCTGTCCACAGATAAGTGGACAGGTTTTTCCAAGGAAGGCTGAGAGAGGTCAAGTACACAAGAAGCCAGACCCAAGCGATGCAGGAGGAATGCCAACTCCTTCCAGCAAAGCTGGGGAAGAAGAAAGAGGTAAATACATCCCTGCATGCCTATGGTAATCAGTGACAGCATACTGCTGAGCTGCAGCCTGGGTTCTTCTGTGGGAAAAGGCAGGGATCAAAATCAGGAGACAGAGTGAACTGCACTGGGATTTACTTTGACAATGTGTTGCAACTGGAAAAAAGAAAAAGAAAACACCATAATTTAGATGCTGTCAAAATAGAATGTCACCCTTACAGAAATTGAGATCTAATTATCAAGATATTGTTTGGGAGATCTGCTGTGTAATAATCCACTGACATGGTGAAGAGTTAACCCCTTTCAGAGGTATACAAACATATTTTTCCTCTATCTCTAGTACTTAGGATTCTCAGCTAGATTAAATGAATCAAGCTTCATAGATGAGCATTTAAAGACACGCTACAGAATGGTTTTAGGCTCAGTGTCAAGTGATATCATATGCTAAGAAGCTAAGGACTGTTTTCACCTCAATGGTCTGATTCATTAAAAAACTACACTTCTGTGGTGCCATCCTTGACTGACAAGGCATAGCTACAAAACACAGCAAGAGTTTGCAGGGTAACACCTCTATCAGTAGTATAATTTGCAAGGCACAAGAACTAAGAACCAGAAAGAAGATCAAACAGGTCACAGAATCACAGAATTTCTTAGATTAGAGAAGACCTTCAAGATCATTGAGTCCAATCATTAGTTTCACACTGATAAGTCCTTCACTAAACCAAATCCCTCAGTACAATATCTAATCACTATGAATCACTGTGGTTGGAAAGGACCACCAGCATCATCCAGTCCAATCTTCATCCCAGCATCCTTCATCACTAGACCATAGCCTCAAGTGCCACATCCACTCTCCTTTTAAACACCTCCAGGGATGGCAACTCCACCATCTCCTTGGGCAGCCTGTTCCAGTGCCTGACCACCTGCTCAGTAAAGAACTTCCTCCCAACACCCAACCTAAACCTTTCCTGATGCAACATTTCCTCTTGTCCTATGATTAGTAACTGGGGAGAAGAGACCAGCTCCAGCCTCACTACAACCTCCTTTTAGGTAGTTGTAGAGGGCAATAAGGTCCCCTCTCAGCCTTCTCTTCTCCAGACTAAACAAGCCCAGCTCTCTCAGCTGCTCCTCATAGGTCATGTTTGCCAGACCACTCCCCAGCCTCATTGCCCTTCTCTGCACCCACTCCTCAATGTCCCTCCTAACTCCATGTCAGACTATTACAACAGGACATTTTCCATCACAGAGCTGAGCTGCCTTTTTAAGCTCTTGTACGAGGCACAGCTTCCAAACCCACATTCTTCTTTTTATATTAAAAAGAAAACCCTTTTGGAAAGGTTCTTCCACAATTCACTGAAAATTTCAAAATGGAAGACCTTACTCCCAAAATTTCCTCTCTTTCTTCTGGCCAAATGTTTTCTGCACAGGGTAGGACAGCTAAATTTGTGCAGAGTCACTGAACAACTTTCAGAACAGTTCCATGGCTAATTCTTTGCTGTTTGCTACAGCAAAGCAAAAACTGAAGTTAATTGCAGTTAAGAAAAGCAACTGCAGAACCTATTCCTGCTTGGTTTAAACCTTCACCTTCCCTCTGGAGCAAATCTCAAAATCCTTTTAGGCAGTTCTTTATTTCCTCAAACTTCCTTTGTCTCCTGGCTCAAATTCAGCGTGTACAAGGTAACGGCTGCAGAGGTGGAGTTATGGGACATGCTGGGAAAGAAGCTCTGAGCTAGCAGTAATTTGCATGTTTAATTGCCTACCTAATCAGGACACTTGGGCAAGGCTTTTTTTCCAAGGAAGCATTCTTCACCTGGGTATGTGCCTTCATCAAATCCAGAAATTTCCTGTGAAGCACATGTGCCTCCAGAGTTCTGAGTAGAAACTTCTGCCCTAAAGAATCATAGAATCACAGAATCAACCAGGTTGGAAGAGACCTCCAAGATCATCCAGTCCAACCTATGCCCCTAGCCCTAGCTAATCAACTAGACCATGGCACTAAGTGCCTCACCCAGGCTTTGCTTGAACGCCTCCAGGGATGGTGACTCCACCACCTCCCTGGGCAGCCCATTCCAATGCCAATCACTCTGTCTGGCAACAATTTCTTCCCAACATCCAGCCTAGACCTCCTCCAACACAACTTGAGACTGTCCCCTTGTTCTCTTGCTGCTTGCCTGGCAGAAGAGACCAACCCCACCTGGCTACAACCTCCCTTCAGGTGGTTGTAGACAGCAATGAGGTCACCCCTGAGCCTCCTCTTCTCCAGGCTGCACAACCCCAGCTCCCTCAGCCTCTCCTCACAGGGCTGTGTTCCAGGCTTCTCACATACTTTGTTGTCCTTCTCTGAATGGGTACTTCAAGAGTGTGAGTGCAAACCTCTCACAGTTCAGATGGCAGCACTGGACTTTTGGCTATTAGTGCATGCTCTGTTTTGGGACATCATCCCCTCTTGACCAGGAGAAGGTCAGGCTTTTTTGGTGTCCAGCTACGTGTGCAAGTTCTGCCCTCACTGCAAAACTCCAAGCAAAAGCCCAGGCTAAAGCATTCTCATTCCTGCCAAGACAACAGCAGATTAAATAGGATGAACTGATCGGCTGTACTTCTTGTAAAGTTATCCCCAGAGATAAATGTACAATGTTGTTATGGAGGCTGTGGTGGTGTCTGCAGTGTAACTAAGGCTGACAGACTGCTTGCATGTGGGTGGCTGTCTTCTTTCCAGCTGTGATCAGCTGAATTATATCACCTGTCCCACTTGATATATTAGGATATGCCCAAACTCAAGATGCATGTTGCTGCAATAGGGAAATTAATGTCCACCACTGGAGGCAATTAATAATGATTAGGAGTAAAACAGCAGGGTTAAATCTGTGCATTTAACAAAGTGTTCATACAGGTTTTTTTATACTATACTTCAGGCACTGGCTTCTCAAATTTCTGCTCCTTTTTTGGGGGGCTAGGACAAGCTTA
This sequence comes from Pogoniulus pusillus, assembly GCF_015220805.1. Classification (NCBI taxonomy): domain Eukaryota; kingdom Metazoa; phylum Chordata; class Aves; order Piciformes; family Lybiidae; genus Pogoniulus; species Pogoniulus pusillus. The sequence continues at coordinate 8,014,787 of NC_087291.1, read as the reverse complement.
TTGTAATTAATGTGTAAACTCAGTTGAAATGTCAAAGTTGTTTCAGTGAGACATGTTTATTCATTACCTAATTCCAGCTTCAACCTCAGTAGAAGAAAATATCAAACATGCCTATGTGAAGGAGCCTGTAGAGAAAAATATTAATGCTCATTCCTGTGTCCATTTCCATTCAGATCAGCACAGCTCTAGGTATTTGTGTTTGAAGTTGCTGCATCTCTTTGATTTCTGGACTCCTCAGCAAAGAGTACTAAAAAGTGGCAATAAATTGGCACACAGAAAATTGACAATGTTCAGTTTAGTGCAACATGCAAAGTGCATGACCTGGAACTTGGCCTTGCTAAACCTCATGCAATTGGCTTGAGCCCATCACTCCAGCCTGTCCAAATCCCTCTGCTGGGCCTTCCTACTCTTCAGTACTGATATACATCACGAGGTCTGCCAGTTTATCAGATGCACACTGCCCAAAATATGCTCTGCATGTGAATATAGAAATCCTGATGCTACCTGTAGATAGGGAGTCTTACATTTTCTCACCTGAAAGTATAAAAAAGACTTCCACTAGAGTTATAAGTGATGCACTATCCCTTCAACTGCAACCTAATGGTTCATGGGAAAGCTGCTTTCTAACTGTGAGATGCCAGGTTTTGGGGAAGGTTTTGCATGCTTTGCTCATTTTCACAGTGGATCAGCAGGATGTTATTTACCTTACATTCAGTTCTGAATACAGAGTTCTCAGCTTTTTCTTTGCTTGCCAGGAAAATTGTACTTCTTCAGTGTTTATGATGATGAGAAAAAGAAGCCATACAAAATACATTTCACTGAAGGCAACAAAATAGTCAAGATGGGAGAACATGTCAGATTACTTGAAGCATATCCATACATATCCATTTCTGGCATAGTAATACAAAAACTGAATCACAGAATTGCAGAATTAATCAGGTTGGAAAAGACCTTCGAGATCATCAAGTCCATCCTATCACCTAACACCATCTAATCAACTAAACCATGGCACCAAAGGCCACATCTATTCTCTTTTTAAGCACCTCCAGGGATGGTGAAATGAAACTAGAAAAGGAGACCAACTGGCTATGCTGAATGAACGAGGCAGAGACAGCAGGAGTGCTCAGCAGACACGGCACTGCTCTCATCAACTTGGCCCAAGAGGAGGATTTGCTATTAGCTGTAGACTCCTGCATAAAACATGGTAGTAATGATTACTCTGAGCTGGCACCTTGTTGTGAAGAGGGAATAGTATTGACAAGACAAACAGGGCTATAAATATTATTCCAAGACCAAGGAGAGAGACCTTGAAGGGATAAAATGCCAAACCAAGATGCTTCCTCTCCCGTCAAGAAGACTTCTACATTCAAATTGTTGTTGCCTGTGCAGAGGAGTGATGGTCTTTAATGGCTAACAGCAACATCAATTGAAAAAGTCTAGTCTGTAGAGGGTGCCAGTTTTGAAGAAAGTAACATGGCAGATAGGAGCCAAAAAAAAAAGAGGAAGAATTCAGGAGAAGAAATGCACCTTAAAATGATATCAAAAGAAATATTGCATTGCCTCAAGTATTCTACCTAATTATCTGTACAACTAGGCTCCCTTGCTGATGTACAGAGCAAAGCAACAAACAAGAAAAGTTGTGCATATCTTAACATGATTCCATGATAATAATAACACCACTAATGGTAATAAGAATAATAATGAATTTACATCTTCTCAGGGCAAATTGATCTCGGGTAGAGCTGCTTTCCGTGACAGCTATCGCCATGAATCCATGGGCTACCTGCTTTGTCCCAGGAATTGTATTCTTTGTTAGTCTTTCCTCTCTGAAATGAGTGCACAAGCATGCAGCTTTTCTATCTGAAAGTTAATTTTCTCTGCTATTATTATTTTGACTTAGTTGACTTTCAGGAATTATTTATGCAGACCTATCTCTCTAACCTAATCAGCTTCAATGCATTTTCCTGCAGCACTCAACCTCGGGTGGCAGGAGAAAAGCTATTCTTTTAAACACTGCTTTATTGCACAACAACAACAAGTGTATGGGGAATAATTGCTTAATCTTGTTGTTGGTTTTAAGATATGAACTGTAGCAGGCTGGGCTGGACCAAGGAAAGGAGCAGACATCTGTTCACAGGTCCTCAGGCTACATTTGCTTGATCTTTCTTTATCACAGTGCCTTGATCTAAGAACAAGGAGTGCTGTGTGCAGCTGGAGGATGGAAACACTGTGATGTCTTTCACTTTGCTCATTGATCTGAGCACTGCTGTACATGCAGCTGAAAGGTCCCGGTGTGTCTCACAAACCCCAGTGAAATCCACTCTCATTTATTCTGTTATTTGGCTATTTGTCCTTCCTTCTTTTTTCCCTCCCCTTTGAGCCTGAACATGGCACATTTGTTCACATCAGCATTTTTTCAAACACTGTGCCTCTCTAGCTGGGTAAATAAAGAGATGTTCAGCTAGTAGCCTGCTTCTAGATTATTGTTGCTCCAAAAATAAAACTCTACCAGATGTTTATTTAGAAAGCTGGGAGAACAGACTGAGAGTAATTCCAGTTTCTGGGAGTGGAAATTGGAATTCATTATTACTGGGCACTAAATGTTCAGATGCTTTTCCAAGGTCCTTAAATCTATTTCGTTTCCATGTTGACAGAGATATTAGACAGCTGTTGGGAAATCTGTCCTTTCTCTCAGTGCAACTACAAGAAAGCTTTCCATCTAACTGCCAGGAGTCACTAAAGCTCTTTAATGCACTAATCGGTGTTGAGTGAAGTGTAAGAAAGTACAAGAAAGAATTCTTTCACTTTGATTTTTGTGTGAAATTTTGTCAGCTCTGCCAGCTTACCAGTGTCACCCCTGGCTGCATTCACAATCGACTGGAGGGCTGAAGCACAGTTGCTCAACAGTTGCCCCAAGGGCTGGTGTGCAGCAAGCCTGTAAGTGGCAGATCTAGCAGGCAGACAGAGGTTTTGCTCTCTGCAGGCTTTCTAGGCTGGGAAAGGAAAGTCTCCTCCCTCTGCCCAGGGGTAGATCAAAACTGGTCGACCTTTCCCTCCCCAGCCATACTTCAGGGGCACTACCAACTGTAGTGCAGGGGCTTTTTCTCAAAGTGCTTTGAGGTCTTGTGCTTTTTCATGGTGTGAACAGCATCCTAGCAGAGATTGCCTTGTGGCCATCTCTTCTCTTGCTTGCAATCAAGTGACATCACTATGGAAACAACTTGCATGGAAGAATAACATTAAGGAAGGCAGTCTGTGTTGTTAGCTCTCTTTAATGCAATATGTGTCTTAGTCTCTCTTCCCAAATGTGGAATTAGTGTCTGGCTTTGCTCTTTATGGGAGCTCCCCATCCCAGTTGTTTTGCTTCCTCTCTTCCCCAGGCCATTCTTTCCTGACACCTGATTTTTCTTTCTCCTCATTCTGCTCACTGAGAGCTTGCATCCTTGTTCCCTGGATGTTTAACACTGCCAGCTCTGTTCTCCCTGGCTGCTTCTGATGCTCTCCTGCTTGCAATCTGTGACGAGATCCAGGCACACTGATAGCTTTGCTCTTAATAAAAGCACTTCTCTTTTCCTTTTCTTCATCTTATGGCATATGAGGATGCCCAAGTGGGGTCCTCCACCTTCTCCCCAGTTGCTTCATCATGGTTCAAGATCTTCTTAAGAAAACAAGTGTCCAGGTGACTACCAGAGTGGCTGTGGAGGAGAAGGACTTGACTTCTGATCTTTGAATCCAGCTTTCAGTGGGGAGTTCTGACCAGGAGACATTGGTAGTTCCTTCCTCCCAATATATGGAGCTACTGCTGTAGGGGAGAATTATTACAGGTGTACACCTGGGTGTCAGAAGACATCAAGTAAGATGTTTACTGTGACACACAGTCAGCATGCCAGTACCTAAAAGGATGGGATTTTCTCTCCCTTCATTTACCAGATGATGCTTAAATGTGGCTTTGGGGTTTTTTTTCACATTGCCCACATCAGAGTTTGCTGAAAGCAGAGCTTTTTGCACTGGCCTTCTCCAGGTGAGAACATATGTATTATGAGTCCTTTTTAAGTAACCAAGCAACAATCTAGAAATGCAAGGCTGAAAAAATATGTGCATGGTGATGACTATGAGGCACTTAGTGCCATGGTCTAGTTGATTGGACAGGGCTGGGTGATAGTTTGAACTGGATGATCTTGCAGCTCTCTTCCAACCTGTTTGATTCTATGATTCTGTGACTACTGAGGAGCAGAAGACTGACTTGGTGCTCTGCCAACCTTCAGCCCTCAGCAGTGACATGACATAGATCCACCCTCCATAAAGGTCTGTGTCCCTGTTTAGCAACTTTAAAGCATGTATAACAGCCCTTTCTTAAGACAGGAATAAAAGGGTGCACAGCTCCAATCTCCACGGATGCAAGGCTGTGGAGCAGTAGAAAACATTATTATAACTAATAATGCTAAATACTGTCAGGGTTTTTTTGGGCAGGTGATTTCTTGAGTTCCCAATTTTTAACTATGTATAACAGCCCTTCCTGAAGACAGGAATAAGAGGATGCACAGCTCCAATCTCCATGGATGCAAGGCTGTGGAGCAGTACAAAACATTATTATAATGAATAAATGCTAAATACTGTCAGGGTCTTTTTTGGCAGGTGATTTCTTGAGTTCACATCCTCAACCTAACTTAAAGGGAAAATTTATAATCATTTAGAATTTTATAATCATTTATAGTCATTAAAGGGATATTTTATAATAATAATAATGAGGTGCTTGGCCTTCAAAATCAGCAACCCAGAGTGCAAGAAGAAAGGAGTCTTTTTTGCAGGGGTGGGACTTCAGCCTATTTAAGGAACTAACTCAGGAAGTTCCTTGGGAAAGAGCCCAAGGTGATGGAACAGGTCATCTTGAGTGCCATCACAAAGCACCTACAGGATGGCCAAGGGATCAGGCCCAGCCAGCATGGGTTTAGGAAGGGCAGGTCCTGTCTCACCAACCTGATCTCCTTTTATGATCAGGTTACCTGTCTGGTGAATGTGGGGCAGGCTGTGGATGTAGTCTACCTGGACTTCAGCAAAGCCTTTGACACTGTCTGCCACAAGAAGCTCCTAGCCAAGCTGGCAGCTCATGACTTAGACAGATTCACTCTGCTGGGTCAAGAACTGTCTGGATGGCAGAGCCCAGAGAGTGGTGGTGAATGGTGCCACATCCAGTTGGCAGCTGTCACTAGTGGTGTTCCCCAAGGATCAGTGCTGGGCCCAGTCCTGTTCAACATCTTTACTGATGATCTGGATGAGGGCATTGAGTCCAGCATCAGTAAGTTTGCAGATGACACTAAGCTAGGAGCAGGTCTTGATCTGTTGGAGGGTAGGAGAGCCCTGCAGAGGGACCTAGACAGGCTGGATGGGTGGGCAGAGGCCAATGGGATGAGGCTGAACAAGGCCAAGTGCAGGGTTCTATACTTTGGCCACAACAACCCCAAGCAGTGCTACAGGCTGGGGACAGAGTGGCTGGAAAGCAGCCAGGAGGAAAGGCACCTGGGGGTACTGGCAGATAGTAGCTGACCATGAGCCAGCAGTGTGCCCAGGTGGCCAAGAGAGCCAATGGCATCCTGGCCTGCATCAGGAACAGTGTGGCCAGTAGGACAAGAGAGGTTATTCTGCCCCTGTACTCAGCACTGGCCAGGCCACACCTTGAGTGCTGTGTCCAGTCCTGGGCTCCCCAATTCAGGAGAGATGTTGAGGTGCTGGAATGTGTCCAGAGAAAGGTGACAAAGCTGGTGAGGGGCCTGGAGCACAAACCCTATGAGGAGAGGCTGAGGGAGCTGGGGGTGTGCAGCCTGCAGAAGAGGAGGCTCAGGGCTGACCTCATTGCTGTCTACAACTACCTGAAGTGAGGTTGTAGCCAGGTGAGGGTTGGTCTCTTCTGCCAGGCAAGCAGCAAGAGAACAAGGGGACAGTCTCAAGTTGTGTCAGAGGAGGTCTAGGCTGGATGTTAGGAGGAAGTTGTTGGCAGAGAGAGTGATTGGCATTGGAATGGGCTGCCCAGGGAGGTGGTGGAGTCGTTGTCCCTGGAGGTGTTCAAGAAAAGCCTGGCTGAGGCACTTAGTGCCATGGTCTAGTTAACTGGCTAGGGCTGGGTGCTAGGTTGGACTGGATGATGTTGGAGGTCTCTTCCAACCTGGTTGATTCTATCACTCTATGAAATGGCCAGACCAGCACTCTTACAAGTGTAAATGGTTTGCAGTCGCTTGCTAGCAAAGTTTTGAAATCGCTTTTCCAGGAGCTTTAAATCCTTGAGTAAAATCTGACAATAGCTGGGCAATCATTGTAGCTTTTAGAACGCACTGTGGACTCAGACACATGGTTCTGCTCAAATCCTTCCCACTTGCATACCTCTTAGGCAGATTACAAAGGGAGTGTGTTACAGACAATAAAATCCCTTTGCTCCGGTGCCGTTACGCAGAGAGACGGCGACTCTGGCCATTGCTTTGTAAAGGGAACACAACAGGTTTACAGTTCCTCATTTCCCAGGGCAAACAGATTGCTTAGTTTAATTCTGAGAACAAAGCAGTGGAGGCGGTGTGGGTCTGTAAATAAGAGTGTGCATCTCCATTCTCTGCAAATGCTTAAGTGGTTTACATCTGTTTCCTCCCAGTTGTATTTCTCAAACATGAATTTCCATTTTAAAAAGAGTCATAAAATCACTACTGTTTCTCTGTGGATCTATTAGCAATAAAATAGCCTACAGAGGTTTGCACAGCCATGGAAAATGTACAGTGATAATAGGCTGTCCTGCTGTTACATGGCTTATGCAAACTTTACATTTATCACTGCAGAACCATCTATCCGCAGGGTTGGAGAACAGCAAACAACTGAATAAAAAAGACCAAAAGAAGGAAGATGATAGAGGAAGCTCTATATACACATCATTAATCAGACATGATGAATTCTCAAAGTTGGGTGTATGTTTTCTCAGAGCCAGCCAAGGGAAGAAAAAGAAAAAAAGATGCTGATCACAATCTGAAATGTAAAACTTTACATAAAATTAATCTCCTGCATACTGATACTGCACTAAACGACAGGGACACAAAGAGAAAGAGAGGGGGAGAAAAACCTCTTTTCATACCTGTCTCTTAGCTTTCCTGTATGGCTCCTGTATCCAAAGACCAACATCTTGTGGGGGAATAAAACAAAAGGCAGGCTAACATTGGATCCACCCAGCAGTTAGTGCAAGTCAAAGGGTCAAGAGCGTGAAAAGACAAGAGTTGAAGCCAGATCCAGGAGGATCTCTAAACCATCCACCAGGATCAAACATGTCATTTCTGCTAACCAGTCAAGAAGCCAGCAGCATCTGCAACAGAAGAGGGATTTACAGTCAGTTTATTACAGTCAGAATGGGCTGCCCGGGGAGGTGGTGGAGTCGCCGTCCCTGGGGCACTTCAAGGCAAGGTTGGACGTGGCACTTGGTGCCATGGTCTAGCCTTGAGCTCTGTGGAAAAGGGTTGGACTTGATGATCTGTGAGGTCTCTTCCAACCCTGATGATACTGTGATACTGTGATATTTCAGCAGAACAGAGCCCCTGGTCACCTAGGCTTAAAAAAGACTTGGTAAAAGCAGGAGTCTCCTTCTCTGGCGACTTTCAAGGCCTGTCTGGACATGTTCCTCTGTGATCTGTGTTAGATAGTACTGTCTGCTCTGGCAGGGAGGTTGGACTCAATGATCTCTCTGGGTCCCTTCCAACCCCTAACATCCTGTGATGCTGTGATCCTGTGATAGCTGGAGGTCTTCAGAGACTGGTTAAGTTTTGCACGGTCTGGAGGGTTTACCAAGGCAGGGAACTTGGCAACCCCTATCACCCTGACCACATTGTCCATTTGCTAGCTATGCCTCCTGCCAGCAGTTGCTAAAGAGGATGGTTGCAGAGTCACAAAGTTCACTCTTTACCAATTTTGGACTGCTTAGTGTCTTCCACAGGAATAGTAGGCTGCAGCTCTTAAAAAAAGCACACATAGATTAATCTCTTACAAGAAAGCCTTATTGGGTTGCTTCTTGTTTGCCTGAGTCTAATATAAATGTTTATCAGGATGAAAGCAATTGGCTGCTCTTTATAGATGGCAGAAGGTGACAGTAATAGCATTGGATGCTTCTTAGCTAAAGGGTAATTGGTATCACAGAAGGAAAAGGGAAAGAGGGGACCAATAAAAGAGGAAGAAATGTGACTTCTAGAAGTCAGGAAGGCCAGGGACAGGCAAAGCCTCCTGCCATGTGCACAGATTCCTGCCATGATTTGAGCTTCACAGCAGAAAAGCACACACTCCAGGCACGCAGTATTAACCTGGTCACCTAAACAAAGCAAAAAGGTAAATTAAGAGAAACTGTTCCTCAAAAGAAACATAAGACATCTATGAGCTTAGAGAGAGCAATGATTCTTTGTGCATTATTTTGGAGTCAAAAGGAAATTGTCAGAAGATTGGTTCTGGAGGTCTATGTGCTGCTAGCTTTCATGTAAGTGCATCATCTTTCTGTCTTATCAGGGTTCTCGTGGGAAGACGACAGCAGCCTTTATTGCTTGTAAGAGGCATACTGAAAAACATGGGACAGATTCACTGCTGGTGGACTGGTAGTTTTGTAAAAGGAGCTCTGTGGATGAGTTTGGTCCTACGAGACCTTCTCAGAGCATTGGTGCTTTGAGCTGAACATAGGCATGCTTGGAAATTTCCAATTTGTAAGCAGGAAGCTTGGCTGATGACTATTTTAGGTGAGATATGTCAGTCTTAGTGATGATAAAATACTTCTAAGATCAGTGAAGCACCCTCATTAAAAAAATCTCCATCACACAAGAGGAAGCTGCTTTTCTCAGTGCGCCCTTGCAGCCCAGAAAGCCAACCAGATCCTGGGCTGAAATAAGAAAAGTATGGCCAGAAGGTCAAGGCAAGTGATCCTCCCCTCTACACCACACTGGTGAGACCACACCTGAGGTACTGCATCCAGTTCTGGACCCCCTATTACAACAGGGATGTGGAGATGCTGGAGCATGTCCAGAGAAGGGCCAAGAGGATGCTCAGAGGGCTGGTGCAGCTCTGCTGTGATGACAGACTGAAAGAGTTGGGGCTGTGCAGTCTGGAGAAGAAGGGCTACAAGGTGATCTTATTGTGACCTTTCAGTATCTTAAGGGGACCTACAAGAAAGCTGGGGAGGAACTTTTGAGGATGTCAGGTAGTGATAGGACTGGGGGGGGAATGGAACAAAGCTAGAAATGGGTAGATTTAGGCTGGATGTTAAGAAGACATTCTTCACCATGAGAGTGGTGAGACCCTGGAACATGTTGCCCAGGGAGATGGTTGAAGCCCCACCCTGGAGGTGTTTAAGGCCAGGCTGGATCAGGCTCTAGACAGCCTGATCTAGTGAGAAGTGTCCCTGCCCATGGCAGGGGAGTTGGACCTAGATGATCCTTGTGGTCCCTTCCAACCCTGACTGTTTCTGTGATACACTGGCTGGGTTTGTGTGGCTGTAGCTGTGTTGAAGGTTTATCTCTTCAGCTAGCTTTTCTGCTGGGGGCAGTGAACAATGTGGTAGCTTCATTATTTCTATTTTTTGCCCAAAGATTTTTAAAGGCAATTACTGAGTGCTACAGTGCATATTGAACAGAGACACTGACCATCACCTCTGAATCTGTATAAAACCTCTACTTCCCTTCAGTGATGAAGCACTGAAGAGCATTTACTGAGGCTCACATTTAGCACTGCTCAGGGACTAACACAAAACTTCCAGAAGCTGAAGGGAATCTTACAGTCTGTGTTCATGCCATCCAGAGAATTTCTCATATTCTCAGGAAGTAAAAGGAATCACTTTCTTTTGGGAGCATTCCTTGATGTAAGCAAAGTCACATCTGCATTGTGGCCCTGTAGCTATGGAGTTGGGAGAGAGGCTGTATTTCAGGTCCTGACTTTCACTTTATGGGCAGATGCCATGAAACCTGCAGAAAATTATTTCCCTATCTGTTGTTTTGAAGCACAGGCACTTTCCCCTTGTTTAAATAAGCCAGGCAATATTAGCTCTGTATGGACCATGTAGACAAAAGATGTGAGGAGGGTCTGTGAAGCACTTCACTGTGAAAGTGCTACAGCAGTCCTGACAGTGGTACCTGCTGGAGATGATCTTCCTGTGCATGACTGGGAGCATATTTTTGTCCTGGTAAAGAAGCTTTAGCCATTGATATTATCATATGAGCCCATTATGGTCACCTAAAAAATGGATATTGGAAGACCTATATAGAAAAGCAGTGACTGATATCCTGAGTCAAGAAAAAAATGCTAGTGTGACATTTGCCAACATCAACAAGTTTACAGGACAGTACTGGTAGGTATTCAGTGCCTGGTGGTTTACCATCTTGAAGAAATGATACTGAGCAACTGTTACTAAATATTTAGGAAGCATAGGACTGGTTTTCAGGTGGAAAAAAAACTCCACTAAAACACCAGGGTTGTGATCTTGGACAACAGGAATTTTACTAGTGACTGGCTTCAGTTTCCATGCTGGGCTCTATTTAAGACTCCCACAACATTGGATTAGGCATGTTAATACAATTGTTATGGTTAAATTCCAACTCAACTTCCAGTAATAAGCTCTTTCCTGTCTAAAATCCCCCTGCAGATTCAGTGGGGTGGAAAACTGCCCTCATTCCACTTCGGGCATCTCTGTGCATGGGCAAAAGATTTGCAAGCTCAGTCCAGAGGTGGCTGCAGTTCATGGGTGGGCAAAACGCTTAATATGTGAGGGTTTGGTGATCCCTTGTTAGGGAAGAGACCTTCTGCAGAAGGGAGGAGGTCTGCCAGCCAAGAAGCAGAAAGAAAGGGCACGATCAGCTGTAGGAAACCCTAGTTCATGATAATTGGCTTGGTTTCCTTTGTAAGCAGCCTGAAAAGCTGCTCCCATGCTCCAAAACTCAAAGAGAAAGGGCCAAGGTAAAAGATAACTGTCTGCAATCTGTTGAGCAGCATCAGTTTCGGAAAGCAGAGGAGCTTGAGACCAATGACTGCAGAATTGCCCAGGTAAAAGGGAGCTTATCCACAGGATGACCTGCTGGGTTTAGCTCTGCTGGAGCTGTGTCGCTCACTTCAGTAACAGCCCTGCCAGCCCTTCACAGGGGCAGCTTGTTTCTTGGTAGAAAGACCAGACTGAGCTGTTAAGGTGGGTCTGGCTACAGAAAGGCCTCGTGGAGAGTCATCCTCCACCACAGGGGAGGGAAGGAGCTGATGAGTGCGCATCACACACAGAGGTCCACCACTCCATGAGCATATGGGATACATGATAAGTGACCAGACCCTGAAATCAGATAATATCTAAGGAATATAATTTTTTGAGCTTTCAGGGTCATGGAAAGAAGGTTGGAAGCCTGACTTATTACTTAAATCTGCTTTATAAGGCCATCTCAAAAGAAACCTTTGGAAGATCTGCAGAACAGAGGCAAATTCTGGCTAAATCACCTTCTTCAGAATCATTTTAAAGAGAAAAAATATCTTACTGCTACTGAACCTAGTTAAAAAAACCAAAACCCAATTAATTCCTGCAGCTCCTACTGACAGCAGCTCCATAACTTCATCACTGAGATGAACCTTAGGACAATGCTCTTTCTGCTGATGGCACTCCATAAATAATATTCCTACTCATTACTAAAACCTGGGAAAAAAAAACCTCCAAGGAGAGAAATGTCATGTGCCTGAATATAACAACATTACCCAGCTGAAAGCTAATGCTCCTGGGTTTTTTTCCCCCTCACACTGCACAGTATATTGAAAAGAGCCAGTATATGCTGTAAGTTCAGTTTTAGGCTCCCCAGTTTAAGAGGGACAGGGATCTGCTGGAGAGAGTCCAGCAGAGGGCTACAAGGATGATTAGATGACTGGAGGGCATGGCTTATAAGGAGAGGCTGAGTGACCTGGGGCTGTTTAGTGTGGAGAAGAGAAGATTTAGAGGGGATTTGAGAAATGTTTATAAGCATCTGAGGGCTGGCTAGGAGTGGGGGGACAGGCTCTGCTCACTGCTCCCTGGGATAGGACAAGGAGCAATGGGTGTAAGTTGCAGCACAGGAGGTTCCACCTCAACACAAGGGGGAACTTCTTTACTGTAAGGGTCACAGACCACTGGAACAGGCTCCCCAGAGAGCTTGTGGAGTCTCCTTCTCTGAAGACTTTCCAGGCCTGTCTGGATGTGTTCCTCTGTGATCTGTATTAGATAGTATTGCCCTGCTCTGGAAGGGGGGTTGGACTCGATGCTCTTTGGGTCCCTTCCAACCCCTAACATCCTGCGATCCTATGACTCTGTGACCCTGTGATCTCTCATTTTTTTCCCTCTTTTTCTTTATGTTTTTCTTTTCTATTTCTCCAGGAATCTTTGCACTTCCTAAGCTCATTGAATCCCATTCGAGGGAAGCTCCAACTCCTAAAAACAATTAGCAGGACGCGCGGTGCTCACTCTCGGCTGAAGCCGCGCATTCTCATCTGCCTGAAAACACTCAGCAGTCATTCATGAAAAATGTTTTTGAACTAATGAGCTATATTTGCATTCCCCTTAGAAGGGAGTCAGAATTTTTCATCTACACTGCAGCATGAAAAATGGATGTGTTTTTCACAGAGGTAATTTGAACATAAACCACCGCATCAACGGGAAGACAACCTTTGCAGAAACTTCTTTAACTTAGCGCGTTCCATTTGTTTTCGCCGGGGAAGGTCAAACTTGTGTGAGAGATGTAAATTTCATGCACAAACCCTAGATGCTGATGAGATTTGTTTTTGTAGATAATCTGCAGAGGGGAAATTTTTCATAATGTCACCACAAAATAAATTAAAATGTTCATCTTCATACGGCTGGTTCCATTGCATTAAAATAAATGTTGCAAGCTCATTTAATTAGTATAGTTAGGAATGTCTCGTCCCTGCTTCACTGACTCTCCAAATCACAAGTTAATTTGTCAAAATCAGACCATTGTTTTTCCTTCATTCTTCATTACAGAAAAGACAGCCCCATTTAAATAAATGTTTATGCTACAGAGAGCAGAGCAGTGAACAACCCCAAATATTTTTCTAAGCCCGCATCGGGAAAGTTTGGAGCGCGAAGAGCTCAAGTGCCGTTGTGCTGTGCATGTGTGTGTGTGTGTGTGTGTGTGGTTATTGGATATTTGACTAGCAGGAGAGGTACAAAACTGAGCAGTCTGCTGTAACTGATGATGTAGTGCACACCATCCCTCATGCCAGCGGCTACATGCACTTGGAAGCAGTTTTCTTCTACATTTTCAAAGACAAATGATGACAAAAGATACGATCTCTATAAATTACCCTAATCAAATCACTCTCTTCAAGAACCCTTGGTTAATCAATTAGTCAGTGTTCACAGTTCTTCTGAATATCACTTCTGAGGCTCCCATAGCGTTGTTTTCTTCCAACAGCAAATATTTAGAGTGGTTTATGGAAGAAAAAGGAAAACCAAAACCAAATGACAAAAGCCCCCCCCCCCCCCCCCCCCCCCAACAACAACAAATGAAAACAACAGTATGGATAGCAGAGAGAGAACTTCTGCAACTAGGTGGAGCCCTTTAACATAAACCAAGCCCTTGGAATTTACAGGTATTGCTGAGGTAACAGTTACATGAATTTTGTTCATTTGAATGGCTCAGTTGTTGTATATACCATGGTCTTTTCAGAGGATATCTACCATGAATGAATGGAGAATCACAGAACCACAGAATTTTAGAGGTTGGAAGGGACCTCCAGAGATCATTGAGTCTGACCTCCCTGCCAAAGCAGGATTCCCTAGGGTAGTTTGCACAGGAATGCATCCAGGAGTGTTTTGAAAGTCTCCAGAGAAGGAGACTCCACAGCCTCTCTGGGCAGCCTGTTCCAGTGTTTTGTCACCTTCACTGTAAAGAAGTTTCTCCTCATGTTGAGGTGAAACCTTCTATGTTCCAGTTTGTAGTTCAGTTCTGGGTTCCTCAACTCAAGAGAGATGTAGGGTTACTGGAATGTGTCCAGAGAAGAGTGACAAAGCTGGTGAGAGGCCTGGAACACAAACCCTGTGAGGAGAGGCTGAGGGAGCTGGGGGTGTGCAGCCTGCAGAAGAGGAGGCTCAGGGCTGACCTCGTTGCTGTCTATAACTACCTGAAGGGAGGCTGTAGCCAGGTGAGGGTTGGTCTCTTCTCTCAGGCAACCAGCAAGAGAACAAGGGGACACAGTCTCAAGTTGTGCCAGGGGAGGTCTAGGCTGGATGTTAGGAGGAAGTTGTTGGCAGAGAGAGTGATTGGCATTGGAATGGGCTGCCCAGGGAGGTGGTGGAGTTGCCATCCCTGGAGGTGTTGAAGAAAAGCCTGGCTGAGGCACGTAGTGCCATGGTCTAGTCAATTGGACAGGGCTGGGTGCTAGGTTGGACTGGATGATCCTGGAGGTCTCTTCCAACCTGGTTGATTCTATGATTCTAAGAGTACTTGATGATTGTCTGTGCCCCACACTAAAGCACTAAAAGTGCTTTTACACTGCATGAGGCAGGTACTGACTGCTTCTGTGGCATATGCTGCAGTACTATCCATCAGCCTTCTCCAAGAGCCTTTTGACCTGCATAGAAAGAACTTTTACATCTCAGAACTTTCTTCCTTCTAACTGGAAGGACTCAAAGCAAAGTGGTTAGAAGACTCCTGTGATTTTCCCTATCAGGGAGTTTCTTTATTTTTAATTTGGGTGATTTTTTTTCCTGGTTTTTGGGGTTTTTTTACTATTTATCTGTCTTTCTACTATTCCTGTGAGTTGTCTGGAAAGAGGCAGATGAGGCCATGAAAGAACATTTTACCCAACAAGTTCCTTGGAGTGGCAGTATCTTAAAATGTCATCCAAAATCTGTGTATAATGTGAATTTTATCATCCTGTGAGGAAGATCCAACCCTGTTTTCATTTTTAGGAGCTTCACAATGAACTTTCTTTCATTAATATATCATGCCATTAACAGGGAAATTTAATTGCAGTGATACTTCATGAATTCCCAGTAAAAGCATGCTATATATTAGTGGTTGGCAGGTTGACTATCAGACATAGGAGCTCTTGAGAGCTGTGGAAAAGCGACATGTGCAGCTGCTAGGAAAATACCTTCACGATCACCAGCGTAGCTGAAGAGAGAGAGTGATACTGAGAAGGCTTGTTCAAAGCAAGCCACAACTTGACTACATCTTTTAAAGGACATTTGTGATGCTGTTTGCTGATGTGACCTCTACTTCACCTTCCTATTTGCATTTCTAGTGGATATAAGCATCCCAGAATAGGAAGAACAGCTGTCATAAGGAAGGTTTGGGTAGCCCAGGTTTCTTCAGGCCACAGGTCATGTCCCAGGACTGGATTAGCTGTGCACCAGGACAGTTTTGCTCTGTAGCTGAGCAGAGAGAAGAGGGCTCTGCCATGACTTAGGGCTGGGGCCCATAATGGCCTTCCATCTTTTGAGACAGGTTGGAGATTTCGCTAGGAGCAGGCTGGTCTGTCTCTCTAAGTGCTATTCTGGTTGTGGAGTCTTTTTGCCACAGAAATCCCCACATGGATGTGACAATGGTAGAATCTCCTACCATCTCACATCCTCTCCAAGAAAGGGGCTGTGAAGGAAGAAGAAAGGACAACACCACACTTTTGGGTGGGTTGGTGCCCGTGAAGCCCTTGGCTTTTGAAGTTAGGCAGAAGGAAAGCCAAAGCCCTACTTTATCAATCTCTTTTTGAGAGCTCCATACATCCATGGCATCCACAGTAGGTGCTTTACATTTGTTCCCAAGCCACACAGAAAGCAGAAACAGCCACTGAGGCAGCTGACTGATCAACAGGGCGTGTAGATGTGCCTTGAAATTCTCCCACTCCACCATTAGTTGCACAAGCAGAACTTGCTAAGGAGTGTCCAGATGGAAGAAACATAAGCTTCTGTGCCTGCTTTGCACAAGTCAAAGGCTGTTTCCACTTCCAGAACCCTCCTCTAGAGAAAAGAGTTATGGGATGATCTGAATTTCCCTCTTCATTTCTCTCACTGGCCATCTGACACACATCTCCTACACCAGTTCAGCAGCAGTCTATGAGTCTAGGAAAATTCATACTGAAAGAAAACACTTGCAAGTTTATTATTTTTCTGTAGATCATTTTGAATAATGAATGTTTGGAAAGTGCCAAGCAGAGTTGGACTCCTGGAGCCTAATTCTCCTCAGCAAGTCAGCTACTGTAAGCTGCTGGTATCGGTAGGCTTCAACTTGTATACAAGTTGTCAGTTGAAAAGCCATGCAACTCTGCACATTCAAGCATCTATCATACAGCTTACACTACTTCAGATGGTTTTCTTCTTTAAGGCTCTGATTCTGAAATCAAGAGATTACACAGGAATCATAGAATCAACCAGGTTGGAAGAGACCTCAAAGATGATCCAGTCCAACCTAGCACCCAGCCCATCATCTTGAATTATTTTTAAACCCTAGTGCTTCAAAATCAGACTCCTCAGAAATAATCCCACTGGCTGCAGGAGGAAAGATGAACCAGGCTCATCCTAAAAACTGGTAAGCCAAAAGAGAAAGTTAAGTGCTTCGTTTTTAGCCCTCGTGCATCTACAAGACCTGATTTTTTTCAGTGTTGGGGTTACCTGGTGGCTTGCTTGGAAATACTCAGACTGAAGGGTTGCAGTGCAAAGCTGTGTGTGGAAAGGCACTTTCTGTCTAAGCTATAAATTCACACCCTGGGCTTTGTCAAAGCCTGCTTTGAATCCCTCTCGGCAGTCAGGAACAGGAAAACCTTTTGCTCCAGCCAGCTGCTATCCTCTCACTAAGAGACAGCAGTCCTCTTCAGGGTATGCTAGGAGCTACTTGAAGCATCTGGGATTCAGGCTGTGGCAGTTGCCTTGCCTCTCTGCAACAAGAATCATGGCTGCAAGGTTGAGGAGGCAAATTCCACCCACAGATCAGGTCTGTGAGGCCAGGTCTGAGCTTGTTTAGGGTAAGTGAAATAAAAACTGGCTGTGATAAGATTTTCCCCAATGGAAGCAGAACTCATGTCCTCAGATCCAAAAATCTCTTTCCCACTCACACTGAAGCTACAGGTGGCATTTGCTCAACAGAGAGAGACTGAAAGTGCCTTCAATCAGGCAAAGTAATCCATGTCTCTCTACTTCCCTGAGAAAGGAATAGCCTCTGTCATAGAAGAGGGCTTATTTTTGCTTCAGTCGTGCAGGTTGCATCAGAAAGTCCAACAAGACCTTTCTGAACAGCAAAAAAAGAAAAAGAGAAAAGTTTCATGACCTTTCTTTGTTGTCAGTGCCTCCAGGACTCAGCTAGGAAACAGACACTGCATCACCACCTGCAGACAGTGCATAAAACCACAGTGGTCTCCTAAACAGACTTGTGCAATAAAAAGCACGACAGGAGGGAACACTGAGTACAAACCTGCATCGCAGGAACCCATCTTGACTTTTAAGAGCCTATATATGGCAACAGCTCTCTTCTCACTCTTCTACAAGTTCTTAAAACAATCCAGTAACAATTTATCATTTTCATAAACGTTAGCCTGTAAAATCTTAGCTCCTCACTGCATTGCAGGACACTTAGACCTAGCTGCAAAACAAATAGGGGCAAGAAGGCTTTTTTCCCCAAGACATTCAAGGTTTTGCTGCGGCACAAACATACTCCTCCTTTACACAGAGGTGTCTGTGTTACAGGGACTGATAGCAAGAGTTCTGGTGAATTAATTTCTCGTTCTCTCTTGCTCTCTCTCCTCTTCAAATTGCACCTGGAGATCACAGTCTTTTTAAATGTTTTTGAAGTGCAGAAATATGCATCAGAATGGTCTGCATTTCAATGACATTCAGGATAAAATGCCTCAGGAGAATATTTGGAGGGCAATTTGCACAGGAATGACTGTGAACAGGTATAAGATTACAGATCAGTACATACTAATATTTATACTATACATTTACTACTTGTATCAGCCTCCATCTCTGCTGGCAGACATGCTGCAAACCTCTTCACTCTTGCCCATCATTCCAAAAGGTGCTGATGCCACTCTTATTCCTTCCTATTTACTCCTTTGAAGCTACTGCACCAGGGGAAATTTAGGCTTGAGGTGAGGAGAAAGTTCTTCACTGAGAGAGTCATTGGCTACTGGAATGGGCTGCCCAGGGAGGTGGTGGAGTCACCGTCCCTGGAGCTGTTCAAGGCAAGGTTGGACGTGGCACTTGGTGCCATGGTCTAGCCTTGAGCTCTGTGGTAAAGGGTTGGACTTGATGATCTGTGAGGTCTCTTCCAACCCTGATGATACTGTGATACTGTGATTCTGGGAAGCAGTGCTTGCTACCAAACAAAATTCCCTCTCAGAGAGAAAGACAAGGCTGCACAAAAACATCTGAGTGAAGTGCTTCATCGAGAAAACCTGAGTTAAGCTGCCAGTAATAAATATATTTATTGGGTAGGTGGTAAAAAGTCCCGAGGAGCTTAAAATAAATTCTGAGTTATTTAAACTTAATTTATGGCCAGGAAAAATAAACCTTCTCTTCTACTATTAATGTTTTTTAATCTGGGCCATCAACCGTCACACCCTACTGATTTTGGATGTAAGGTCATTGGAAACAATGTATCAGTGGTGTCAGCAATACAAATCAACTGAAATTCCTCTCAAAATAAAAATGTCAGGAGTGAAATAATAGGCGATAGTTATTTCATGGTGTAAAAGACTTGTCATATATCAAGAATTCACCTTTTTCTGTCTTTACCATGCATCACTTTGAACATTAAGCATACCTCCATTTCATCTGTTTTAAATATGGATAATGTATCCAGCTAAAACAATAATCACAGAGGAAAAGCACACTCAAATGATTGCTGGGGTTGAAACGTCTTCTAATTCATAGCGAACGATGCAGCCGTTGCCCTGCCTGTAAAAGGCAGCACAGTGCACCAGCTGATGATGCTTCAGAGCACATTTCTGTGTTAATGGAATATGGGAATATGAAATTGAAATGGACTAATGACTTCAGCAAGAAAAAGAAAGGGTGGCCCCTTCCCTCAGGCTGACCTTTCGTTTGGCCCAGGAAGACAAACCCCAACCTAGACAGAGCATTGCGGGAAGCGGTAACAAATGCTGCTAGGAAGGCAGCAAGCAGCATGTAGCTGTGAAAATGCTTCCTTTCAAGTTTCTGTGTAGATGAACACATTTGTGTCTGTTAAATTGTCTTGAGTACAGATGGGGATTTCCTCAGGCCATTTGTGGCTGGTTTTAAATGGCTACCAGAAAACAGGTAACTAATTTGGCTTGCATCACCATGCTGAATTATAGCTAATGATGCTAAATGTCACACCACACTCTCACAAAGAGAAACAGGTGGCTATGAACCCGTGTTTGTACAGCCATAGCAACATGAAGCTGCACACTCAGTTCAGAAGCAGTTGGGTTTGTGATTGAGGAGCAGCCTGTGAGCATTTGGACCTTCTGTGTTTATGTATGAGGCAGAGAATGGGGAAGGACTGTCTCTGCTAGCATGTCACATACTTCTTGGGAATCTGGCCCTTCATTCATGGAACCCACCTGGACATGTTCCTGTGTGATCTGGTAGGTGATCCTGCTCTGCCAGGAGGGTTGGACTCGATGATCTTTCGAGGTCCCTTGCAGCCCCTGACATTCTGTGATTCTGTGAACTTCCAGGCCTGGAAACATCTCAGAGTTCAAACCCTTGGTCCAGTGACTCGCATGAAGGCAGGAGCCAGGGTGCCATCCCCAGCACCACATCTTTGGATGCTGGCCAGTCCTACCTAAAAAGCCGGCAAAGCATCTGTTTGCACAGAATCACAGAATGTCAGGGGCAGGAAGGGACCTCAAAAGCTCATTCAGTCCAACCCCCCTGTCTGAGCAGGATCTGCTATACCAGACCACACAGGAACACATCCAGGCAGGTCTTGAGTATCTCCAGAGAGGGAGACTCCACCACCCCTCTGAGCAGCCTGCTCCAATGTTCCACCACCAGAGCAGGGCTATATGGTGACTTATCCACCTGCTTTTGTGAATCCTGTAATTCTGGCCCTCTTGTCCTCCTCTGTCAAGTCTTTTGTCTGATCTCTGTGTGTCACTTCCACTTCACTTGCCTTCAGAAAGAAGAAGTGCCAACACTGTGCCAAACATGACTGCAGAATTTTGTCTCACTGCTGTCTCCAGCCCTACCACAGGCTGACCTGTGCTCATGCAGAGGTTGTGTGAGCTATTTGGGATGGCTTCTAAATAATTTGCTATCAGACAGTTGTAGAGAGCAGTAAGGTCTCCCCTCAGCCTTCCTTTTTGCAGACTAAACAACCACAGTTCCCTCAGCTGCTCCTCATGGGACTTGTTCTCCATGCCCTTCACCAGCTCAGCAGCCCTTCTGTGTACCTGCTCCAGTGTCTCCACTTCTTTCCTCCACTGCGGTGCCCAAAACTGAACACAGTGTTTGAGGTGTGGCCTCACTAACACTGAATACAGAAGGACAATCACCTCCCTGGTCCTGCAGGCCAGGCTGTTGGCCTTCTTGGCCACCTGGGCACACTGCTGGCTCATATTCATCCACTTGCCAATCAGTAGCCCAGGTCCTTTTCCACCACAGACCTCTCTAGCAGTTCCTCCCCAAGCTTGTAATGTTGTATGGGGTTGTTGTGGCCCAGGTGCAGGACCTGGCACTTGGTCTTGTTGAAGCTCATACACTTGACCTCAGCCCAATGGTTCAACCTATCTAGGTCCCTCTGTAAAGCCTCCCTACCCTCAAGCAGCAAAACACTCCCACCTAATGTTGTGTCATTTGCAAACTTACTGAGGGTGCATTCAATCCCTGCATGCAAGTCATTGATAAAGAACAGCTATGACAGTAGCTAGAAAACAGTTTTTGCTATATCCTACCAGCATTTCTCTAGAAAAGATTCTCTTTAGGGTTCTTTCCTAGAAAAAGCAGTGCACTTGTCCATCAAGTCCTTCCACATTAGTATAGGAGTGCAAGGGTACTCCTCTTTTTGTCACATTCAAGTTGTGGGTGCTCAGCGCTATACAAATGCAGAGCATGCAGATGTGGTGGTGGTGGTGGAATATGAGGTGACAACTCAGATAAGTGAAACTTGACAGGTTAAAGATAAATCATACCAGCCAGCTCCCATATACATTGTTCTAGCAGGACTGATACATTACTGCATCATGTGGAGCACAAGCCAAAAGGTGTATCATCTGGAAACATTTGGAAGGGGGGACACAGACTGGAAAGTAGGGAAGATGTCAGCAGTTGGAGGTGACAGATCATTTCTCCTGTAGCTGCAGCTGATGAAACAAACCCTGCAACATCCTCATTAGAGAGTCTAGAAGCACTTCAGTGATAAGAGAACTGCTTTACTCTCTGTTTTGTGATAACTACGTGTCAGATACGTGATTCCTGGGCAGTGCTTTTCTTACTGCTTCAGGCACTTTTCCTTCTTATTTATTCAGCAGTTTTCTCAGACAAGAGAATTTGGGTTTCATGGGCGTGACACACACTAGCTTGGACCAGTATTCCCCTAAAACTGAGATCCTGGAAGCACTTCTGGTCTTTTATCATTTATCTTATTCCAGACTCAAGATACTGACTGATGAACTGTGCATGTCATCCTTGTCCTCAGCATGGAAAAAGTTAAATACACCTGATGAACAAGAGGTTTATTTTGTCGAGAAGACTCTGTTGTTCCTTCTTAAAAGCTAAATACACCTGATGAACAGAGTTCTACTTAGTCCAGAAGTCTCTGTTCTTCCTTCTTAAAAGCTAAACACACCTGATGAACAGAGGTTTATTTTGTCCAGAAGTCTCTGTTGTTCCTTCTTAAAAGCTAAATACACCTGATGAACAGAGTTCTACTTAGTCCAGAAGTCTCTGTTCTTCCTTCTTAAAAGCTAAACACACCTGATGAACAGAGGTTTATTTTGTCCAGAAGTCTCTGTTGTTCCTTCTTACAAGCTAAATGCACCTGATGAACAGAGTTCTATTTAGTCCAGAAGTCTCTGTTCTTCCTTCTTAAAAGCTAAACACACCTGATGAACAGAGGTTTATTTTGTCCAGGAGTTTCTGTTGTTCCTTCTTATGA
This sequence comes from Pogoniulus pusillus, assembly GCF_015220805.1. Classification (NCBI taxonomy): domain Eukaryota; kingdom Metazoa; phylum Chordata; class Aves; order Piciformes; family Lybiidae; genus Pogoniulus; species Pogoniulus pusillus. Next base: position 7,992,696 of record NC_087291.1, on the reverse strand, counting down.
TGGACATCTCCATTTCGGACTAGGATGCTGATTCTACCTCTCTCCTGCATTAACTTGCTGTGATCTCATCAGGAAAGCTGATGCATGAAGCTGAGGTTATAGAGGAGGTTACTTACCCTAATAACTGGTCTGACAAGTTTTAAAATGTCTTTTAATATTTTCTCTCAGGTTGTGTTTTCGTTCACACTGTGCTGGTAGCAGCTGAGTAGCAGCAGCTGCAAAGGCAGGCATGAAATCTGTATTTTCCCTCCCTGTGGTATAAAAAACATATAACCTTCAGAGGAATCTGTGACAAGATCTTGTTTGCTCTGCTTGACCTGCAAGCATACCCTTTCTCCATACCTCTAGCTGTAAGACATTTTGAAATCTATTTCTGGCCTGAAATGTAAGGTTACCTATTTGGGGGCAAGAAATCCTTCATTTATCTGCTGTAGATTCAATAGTGCTACAGCTAAACAAGGTCCATGCTGCTTCACAAATATATATCAGCCTTGATCTGCAGGAGCCAATCATGGGTTTATTGTGTTGTTTGCATGATACAAACCCAGTACCTCTTCCCTGTAGAAAGTAAACTAAGATGAAGTAAACTGAGATGACTAAAATCATAGAATCAAAGAATCAGTCAGGGCTGGAAGGGACCACAAGGATCATCACCACCCAATGGATCATCACTAATACTCCTCCATGGACAGCTTCGACGATGGAGGAGCTAAAAGTGAGCGGCTGAGTTCAGGGTTGGTTTCCAATAAATATTACTCTGTTGTAAATAAAACCCAAACAACTTAGAATCATAGAACTAGTCAGGGTTGCAAGGGACCACAAGGATCATTGGATCATCTAGTTCCATGGGCAGGGACAGCCTACCCTAGATCAGGCTGCCCAGAGCCTCATCCAGCCTCGTCTTAAACACCCCCAAGGATGGGGCCTCAACCACCTCCCTGGGCAACCCATTCCAGGCTCTCACCACTCTCATGGCAAAGAACTTCCTCCTCATGTCCAGTCTGAACCTACCCATCAAATCAGATTGCTGGGGGAATTACAAAATCTACTCCACTCTTTAATTCCCTCAGCAATCTGCTCAAGGCGATTAACAAGATGATTCTGGGCAACACTAGATTTAATTCAAGGTCACAGGAAAAGAAGAAATACACATGAAAGGTCACTTTGCTGACTGACTTCTATTTACCTACAGATTTGTTTAATTTGGTTTATTTTAATTAAAGGAATTAATCTGATTGTGTTCTCATATGCAACACATTAATTATTCATACGTCTGATACAAAATGACTTCATACGAAGATCGAGATTGGGTCTTAAATTGCTGGCATGGGGCAGAGAGATTTTAGTCCTATGATGAGCCCTCATCTAGATCTACACAGTTGCAAAACGTGGTTTAAATGAGTGCTGAGACTAGTATCAGGCACAGCCAGACCGACTTACAAATGGTAGATGTGCTGGGTAAACTGAAGGCCAAAAATAGATCTGTTTTGAGAACACCCTTAGCTTTTGTGATCCACCTTATCCCAGCATCTCTCTTCAGAAAGGCTTAGCCCACTGCCCTTCATTCTGAGATTTGATGTGACAGACATCTAAAACAAGTAATGATACAGCAATTTGATTCAGTCTCTGGAAGTTTGAGAGGAACATTCTCAGCCTTAAGGCACTGAATTTCAGTCAGAACTAATTTCTAACATTGCTTCATCCTATTACTTGCAAATTCAATATAATTAGAGGCATATTCAGTTCATTACCAATTTGAACCCTTGTCCAGTTGGTTTTTTTTACTTCATCTCTCTGAAAACACTTTATTAAACACTTGGTTTGCTGTCATACATTTTAAAGGGAAATATTATCTCACAACTAATCATTTATTAAGATAATGCAACCACACAATGCAGGAAAGCAACATCTTAACCTTGCTAGAAAGAGACAGAGAGTGAGAAATAAACCTTTGCTTGGCTGCACATTAATATTTCGAGCTTACACTTGAAATATGTGTTAGCTGTACTTTCATCCCAGGAGTGATAAATACAACATTAGATTGGAAAACAATTATTTCTCTTGCTTTTGGGCATACTGCACATTATTACCTAGAGTCACTGGTTTCAAATAACACCTTCTGCATTCTCGTGTATTTTTCACCTCTCATGGAGGGCTGCAATGAGAGACAGGAAAGCAGAGTAAAAGGTGATCCTTTTTTTTCTCGCTGCATGAATGTTATTTTGTTCTTTTCTTTCTGCTGCCTCATTAGTCCAATTGTCAAAAATCACATGGCAGAGAGCAAAGGTTTCAATTTTCAGTGATGGATGGTGGGCAAGAGCAATCTTTTCAAACTACAGACAGTGCCTACACAGTACAACGCCCTTTGATGTTGCAGGGAGGTTTTGCATGGATTAGTGATAAAGGAAACGTTTATATATGAGTCACAGGGTCCCACAAAGCTCACATTAGGAACCAGGCATGCCAAACTCACTGTCATCTATGGATACAGGGTAACCATTTCATCTGGTCTCAGGCAAGTGTTAGCAATGGTCTTGTGTTTCTCCTATTTGCAGACAGCGTTGCTGCTGTGGCTCCACACAAGGGTACAAAGAACTGTTTCTCCATCCACTCTTCAAAGCTCTACCAAGAAGCTTGACATCTGTATCTCCTGTGTCACAGGGACATGGTTTCAGCAGCATACCTTATCTAAAGGTGCATTTGCTTTGTCCTAGGTTAATAAGATGGTTATAATGAGTGAGGTGCCGGAACAGCAGTGAAGGGACCATGCTCACTGGCCCAGCAGTCCCCAATGAGCGTTAGCCTTGCTGAAAGATGAGTGGGGAGTGCTAATAATTCCCCAACAGGAGTGTTTTTAAAAGTCATCCCTGCTCCTAGGGGTGAGTTTGAAATTAAAAGAAAGCCCAGAAAAGAGTTTAGGTGTGCTAGTTTGAAGCTAGTTAGAATGTTTTGGTGAGAAGAACTAGATCATCAGGCTGTGAAAGGAAAACAACAGTGATGTCTACTTCACTTATGGGCTTGCTGAGAGGTATAAGAGCAAGAATACAAACATAGATAAGGGAGTCGCTCTTTGTCTGGGCTCTGGGCTGCATTTCTCTCTAACCTCACCCTCCATCTCTCTGATTAATCCACTTTGCTTCCTAACCCCCCTGGCCAAACTCCATTCTTCCTTAGGGCACAAGGCAACGTCTGGGGTAAGGTAGAGGGGTGGAAGAAGGTGGAAGGGTGGTTGGGAGCCCCTCCTGGGGACTCAGGTTTCTGGGAGGGCTGCTGTGTTTCTGTATTACCTTTTACCTTGTCTATTTCTGTCTATAACTGTCTATACTGTAAATATTTCCTTGTATATTGAGCTAAGCTGTAAATATAAGCTTCATTCAAATTTCCAGAGCCAGCTGAGTCCAGTCTGGGTGATTTCCAAAGTAGGGGAGTGGGGGAGGTGGGCAACACTCAAACCATCACATTAGGTAATGGCAGAACAATCCCTAAAAGTGATAGTTGGACCTGGGGTGCAAGTATCATGTGGAAACAGGACTGGCACTGGACTTGTGCAAGCACCATGACAGCTTTCTAACTGGATACTCAAGGAGAGAAAAACCTCTCTGAGCTGCTCTGTAGTATAGGTATACCCTCTTAACAGCATAGCAGCATCTAAGAAAATTGATCCTTGGATCACTCCTGCAGGTCCCCAGGTTTCCCAGTTTCTCAGCAGGCACATCCTTGCTCACTGCCTGGAATGGTTTGTGAGCTGTGAAGTGCGAATCAGCAAGTGCAAAAACAAGTCTTCCAGTAAGCAACGTTAGAGGGAAGGTCTCTGAAGTACAATCTCTGACCTAGACAGTCTCCCAGACCATTTTTAACAGTATTAAATGATTTTATAGTTATTATTTATTCATTTCCTCCTTCTTACAGGCAGCATTCCTCAGGAATAAGTATTCATCTACCTATATGTGTATGAGAGCTTGTTGTCCTTTTTGCTTTTCTTGTGCTTGTCCTTTGCTTCATTTTCTTTGCTATCTTTTTTCTTCCCCTCTCTTTTGTTTTACTGTTGTTGTTGAGGATGATTCCATTTTTTTTTACCCTGCATTTTTTATTCATATTTCAGCTTATCTTCTTCCCCTGGATTCACTCCTATCCTTGCCTGCCATTAAAATGCCCAATAAATGAATAGTGAATGTTGACAGACAGGCAGACACAACCACCATAAGGCTTCTAGGTTAATATGCTGCTATTACTGCAATGTCAGAGGGAAACTGAGCCCCTAAGAGCTAATAATTAGGACTACTTGCAAATTCAGAAAAACAACATTAAATTGGGTCCACTTCTTTCAAAGTACATTGCAGCCATTGGGGCAGAAATTGAATGGGGGGGGTTGATTTTTGGAAAACCAGCAATAACAACAGTAAGCTGTTGAAAGAAAGAATATGTGGTTTAGGACAGATTAAATGAATAGGCAGGGTCGAACCCAGGCTGGTGCCATCCTCCTGCTGAGATGGGAATGGCAACATTTTGTAATGAAGGGATGAAAACATAAAGCCTTAAGTAGTCTGGGGTTTGCCAGTAAATGGGACACTCCTGTAAGCGAGGATTCTGTGATCCCTGTGCACCTAAGAGCTGAACAGCATATGGCACAAGGATGCACACCCTCAGCCTGCTCTGGCTGTCCATTTTGGACAGACAGCAATAAACAGAGAACTCACACTTCTGCAACAGCTCTAAGGCTGCAGAGATTTCAGATGTCTTTACTTGCCCAAAGCTCACTGATTTTGGCTACTGGTTTTGATATTGAATCTTCTATAGGCAAGTACAGTCCAAAATAGGGATCTTAAGCCAAGTTCTTAGTGATCTCTGGCTCCATGGTGCTAGTTTGGAGGGGGAATCAGTGTCTGCAACACCTAGGGGTTAATAAATCCAGATTATTTCCAGGTTATTGACCAGATATTTCACCTGCAAAAAGCCTTTCGTGCAGCAGTGAAACATAATGACCCAGAGGTGGGAATCCGGAGCTCTTGCTGCTCTCGGCATGTCTCTCCCATCCAGGCTGAACTGCAGTCTGTAGGTCAGTCAGTCTAGTGCTTTGCATAGATACAGACATGTCCCTGAAAGGACTAAAGGGGTTAACAGGACAATGCTAAAGGCATTTTTGCAGGAGTAGTTACTACGTGGATCTTTTGGAAGCCACAACAGATAAATCAATCACAGACTAACCAGGGCTGACTGGCTGTAGCTACATTCACACCTCATGAATGGAAGTGAATTGGCTTCTTGTTTGCTAATTCAGTTGTTTAGTCCCAGAATCAGTTTGCCAGTTTGAATCAGAGTAGATTTCTGTAACTCAGCACAATCACAGCTAGACTGAAACAAATGCTTCACTCTTCTTTGAACTTCTGAGTATTTTGACCTTCAGAACTTGTACCATGAATTTTTCAATTAACTAGCTCATAATTAAATCAACTGATTAAATAAAGAAGTTTTAGTTGATAAAGTACCGTTCTGCATTCAGATGGCACAGGAGGTTTAATGATATGTAGATTGTCCCTAAGAACAGCTCAGAAACTTCATCCTTCTACACAGCTTCACAAGTCGCTCCCTGCCCTGCAGCTCCCTCGCTGCCCAGGCAACCTACCCAAATGAGGCACAGCGACCCTGGAGACAAGAATTGAAGACACTGGCTCTGCTCTTGGCTTCAGGGTGTACTGCTAGTTTGTAACTCCATTTCACTCTCCAAAATGAAGCTGTAACGCCACCTCTGCTATAGGATGCTCCAAGAGGAGCATCATCTAACTCATCCTAGAGATTCAGTCTCAAGGCACAAGCAGTGGCTCTGGAGTTAGGAAACAAGGGCTTGTCACCAAGTATTTTTTTGGGGTGAAGGGCATGTGTGAGAAAAGCTGGAGAAAAACAAGAGACAAAGGAAATACAAGGGCATGTGTGAGAAAAGCTGGAGAAAAACAAGAGACAAAGGAAATACTTGCTCAAGCAAGTATTGGGAGATTTGGCATTAATCAAAGCAGAGCTTTTTTGACTGAAAGATGGCTGAAGCAAACTTGCAGTTGAGAATTAATCATAGGATTATTTAGGTTGCAAAAAGTACTCTTAAGGTCATCGAGTCCAACCATAAACTTAACACTGCGAGTCCACTACACAACTCTCTCCCTAAATGCCACTTGTGCATGGTTTTTAAATACCTTCAGGGGTGGTGATTCAATCCCTTCCCTGGACATCATGTTCCAATGCCTGACAATCATTTCTATGAATATTTTTTCCTAACATCCAAACTAAACTTCCCCTGGTACTAATTGAGGCCATTTCCTTTTATCCAATCACTTGTTACCTGGCAAAAGAGGGCAACATGCAATTTGCTGCAATCTCCTTTCAGGTAGTTGTAGAGAGTAATCAGGTCTCCCTTGAATCTCCCTTCCTCCTGGATAAGCAGACCCAGTTCCCTCAGCCCTAGGGAGCTCTAGACCCTTCACCAGCTTTGCTGTCTTTCTCTGGATATGCTCCAGAGAAAGCATATCTACCCCTTGTAGTAAGGGGTTCAAAATGGAACACAGTACTCATGGTGTAGTCTCACCTATGTCAAGTACAGGAGGACAATCACTTTCTGAGTCCTGCTGGCCACACTACTATATAGGCCAGGATGCTGTTGGCCCTCTTGGCCAGCTGGGCACATTGCTGGCTAACATTCAATTTGCTGTCAATCATAACCCCCAGCTCCTTCTCTGCCAAGCATATTTCCAGTCACCCTTCCCTGCACCTATAGCATTGCATGAGATTATTGTGACCCAAATGCAAGACCTGGCACTTATATTTTGTTGCTTGACTTAGCTTTTGACCAAGATGTTGGTTTCTGTGTAAATAGATGGCTTGCCCAAATTATGACAGTTCTTATTAATTCAACCTGCTCTGGGTGTCCCTGCTGCAGCAGTGGGGTTGGACAAGATGATCTTCAGAGGTCCCTTCCAAACCCTAACATTCTGTGGCTCTGTGATTCTGTAATTCTCAGCCCTTGTTCACCATTGGGACGAAGCATCAAGACTGCAGGCATCTTAAGCCTAAACCACTCTTTGTTCTTACTTGAGCAAAAAGCCCTTGCCACTGTATATGAGCTTCACCTGACTTTGGATCATTACCAGCCTGCACCAGAAAAAGCTGCTTGACTTGCTGGTGTCATTGGGCATGTCCTTTCCTATGCCTCAACACTGAGCACCATGACAATAGGCAACAAAACTCCTATTTCTTGAAGAGTAGAAACAAAGTGCTCAGGATTTTTCTAAGAGCTCTATAGGCCAGTTCCTCAATGCAAACCTTTCTTCCAAAAGTGGAACTCAATACACTACCTGAAGCCATACCTACTGTATAGAGCCTAAATTTAGACTCTCTTCAGAATGGGAATTATACCAGAAGAAAAATGTTGAACAATGGTCTTTATTTAATTTGACATCTCCCTCTTCAAATACTTCCCTTGCAAAATCCTTTTGTGTTCTTTCAAGCAGGACACATCATTTCCTTTATGTAATTCAAGTATGGTGAAAAGTGGATGTTACTCTTTTAAAAACACATGCATGCACAAGCAGAAAGAGAAAACATGTCTCGACCAACCAAGCTACTTAATGTTGCAACCAGCAAGTTATAAGGAGCAGGGAAGAAGAAGAAGGAAAGAAAAAAACACCCTCGGAAAAAAAAAAGAAAAGGAAAGAAAAAAGAACATTAGAGAAAATGTGCAATGTTTTGCTGATTCTGCTCAGGCTAAGTTGTGATAGGACAAAGAGCAATGGGTGTAAGGTGCAGCAATGGGTGTAAAGTTGAAGAGGGACAGGGATCTGCTGGAGAGAGTCCAGCAGAGGGCTACAAGGATGATTAGGGGACTGGAGGGCATGGCTTATGAGGAGAGGCTGAGAGACTTAGGGCATAATAGTCTGGAAAAGAGAAGACTTAGGGGGGATTTGAGAAATGTTTATAAATATCTGAAGGCTGGCCAGGAGCAGGGGGGACAGGCTCTGCTCACTACTCCCTAGATAGGACAAGGAGCAATGGGTGTAAATTGCAGCACAAGAGGTTCTGCCTCAACACAAGGGGGAACTTCTTTACTGTAAGGGTCACAGAGCACTGGAATAGTCTCCCCAGAGAGCTTGTGGAGTCTCCTTCTCTGGAGACTTTCAAGGCCAGCCTGGATGTGTTCCTGTGTGATCTGTGTTAGATAGCATTGCCCTGCTCTGGCAGGGGGGGGTGGACCCGGTGATCTCCTTGGTTCCCTTCCAACCCCTAACACCCTGTGACCCTGTGATCCTGTATGTAATATTTATCATGTTCATTTATCACAGGATCAATATTTTGACACTGTCACTGAAACAGATCTTTCTCACTGTTGAAAAAACCTGAACAGTGATAAAGCCATATTATTGTTGTTGTTGTTACTGTGGTAATTGTGGCTGTAATATTCCATTCATCATTTCTCTTGCGTTCATGGCCTCTGTCAGTGTTTTGTTTCACTTCTGTGGGAGCACATGAGTAGGAGCAGGATTAACTATCACTCCTAGCATGTTTCAGGCATAAGACCTAAGTCTTGTACAATGGACTGTAGGATGAGAGGAATCAAAAGCAGGCTTCTTAGAACAAAGCAGACGTGTTTAATAACATAGAGAAGCCTAAACCCATAAAATAACTCATACTCTGAAGCAGCACTAAGTGGGATGCTTTTTAAAACATTTCCAAGATGTATTACTAGATTTTTAATTCCTGAACTGTGCATACAGCACATTTGTTTGATTTAGTGTCTAAAATAAACTCTTACTACTCTTTATTCCTGCTGGCACTGAAATGACAAATACAGCAAAGGGAGAGTGTATGAGACTGTATGAGTGTGATGGTTTGGGTGTTACCCGCCCCACACACACTTAAGAAAATCACCCAGACTAGGCTCAGCCAAGCTGGAAATTGAATGAAGCTGTTGGATTTACAGCTTAGCACAATATACAAGCAGATATTTACAATATATACAGCTCAAACTAGCACATGTCCCCAGCCCACTCATCAGCACATCTCTTAAGTGCACTCCCAACCGTGTAGTCCAGCTTTGCACCTAACTTCGCATCTGATAGTTGTTGGAAAGAGGATTCAGTTTTAGTCTGTGTTAGGAGCAAGAGAATGCAAATGTGACTCTCCAAAACTCAGGTAGCTAGATACTGTGGCATGCCAAAGTAGCAGACCTCAGAAGGGTATTTAAACAAGTGGTGGAGACAAGGGATGCCAAGCTCTATTTCTGAGCAAGGTACTCAGCGAGCAGATCATTGGATGATGGTGCACGTGGAAGTTGCAACCATGAAATAAGAAACAGAGAAGAAAATCAGCTAATACAGGAGCAAAAAGAAGGCAGGTGTTTGCTTCACTGGAACAAAAGGTCGTGAAGAGACAAATGATGAGAGGTCAGGGGAGAGATTTAATGCCACAGAAGAGAGAAAGAGGCATCAGCCAAAGAGAATATGAGCCAGAGGATGACACATGAAAAAGAGGAAAGCCAGAGGACTCTGCAGGCACTTTTGCTCATATTGAGAAAAAGAAAGTCTTTGTGAACAGTGATTTTTATTACAAGTAACTGGGGAGACTGTTGTCAGAGTCAGGTCTAGACAAGACAATGGGTACTGGCAGCTAGGAGCAAGGATCTGCTGCAGAGCTGGAAAATAAAGAGCCTGGTTTGAAAGAAAGGGATTCCACTGCCTGTCCTTCACTGCAGGCCAGATGACACTGCCATGGTCATGTTTGAGGTGATCAGGGATGGCTACCAGGTGAAAATCATAGAATCACAGAATGGTCTAGGTTAGAAAGGACCTCAAGGATCATCCAGCTCCAACCCCCTGCCGTAGACAGGGACACCTCCCACTAGAGCAGGTTGCTCAAGGCATCATCCGACCTGGCCTTAAACAGCATGCAGAAATGAATGAAGTTACAGGTGCTCTTTAGTAGGCAAAGGGCAAAGGTAGGATACACTGATGGCTCACAGGCCTGTGCCATGAAAAGCATGGGAACAGCAGGACAAGGGAGGTTCTTCTGCCCCTGTACTCAGCACTGCTCAGACCACACCTTGAGTGCTGTGTCCAGTCCTGGACACCTCAATTCAAGAGAGATGTTGAGATGCTGGAACGTGTCCAGAGAAGGGCAACAAAGCTGTGAGAGGTCTGGAGCACAGCCCTGTGAGGAGAGGCTGAAGGAGCTTGGGGTGTTCAGCCTGGAGAAGAGGAGGCTCAGGGCAGACCTCATTGCTCTCTACAACTACCTGATTTGTAGCCCCCTAAAGGAGTTTCACAGGGTGAAGACTGCTCTCGGGAATAGAGTCCATGTGGATAACTCCTAAGATTGTGGTTGCATGACTGATAAGAGCTTTAAAGTAGAAAGAGAAAGGAGAGGGTTGGGAGACTCAATCTCCATGCCTGATTCTAACACAAAGAAAACAGGAAAACCAGAAAACCAAGATTATTGCAATGGGTAATAGGACACAGAAGGGGAGAGCAATAGGCAGCAAGAGAATACTGGAATAATATTGAAGAAAGGAATAAATGTTTGTGTGATACATTTAATCAAATTTGCTATTTAAAACTGGATTAAAACAAGAGAAAATCAAGAGAAATGTAGTGCATGAAGACCAGATACATATAAGAAGTAGAATCTCTAGTGCAGAACAAAAGAAAAGGATATTAGGAGAACAATAAAAACACATTGGGATAGTAATCTTCTCTCAAACACAGGCATTGCAAGATATGCATTGCTTTAAAAAAAAAAAAGAAGGAAAGGTAAAAAGCAGTGAGGTAGCAATTCTCATTAACTGATGAAGCAGACTGAAAAGAAATAAGAATTGATTGCTTCAGTAAAACCCAGACACAGGTTAAGTCAAAAATCGCCTTTGGAAGGCCTGAATAGAGGATCTGTGGGAATTGAAATAGGGTCTGCAACTCACTTTGAAGGTTGATATTTGTTATGACTGGAAATGCCCATCTTATCATGAGAAACTAAGGGAACACATAGAATCATAGAACCAATCAGGTTGGAAGAGACCTCCAAGATCATCCAGTCCAACCTAGCACCCAGCCCTAGCCAGTCAACCAGACCATGGCACTAAGTGCCTCATCCAGGCTTTTTTTGAACACCTCCAGGGACGGTGACTCCACCACCTCCCTGGGCAGCCCATTCCAATGACAATCACTCTCTCTGGCAACAACTTCCTCCTAACATCCAGTCTAGACCTCCCCTGGCACAACTTGAGACTGTGTCCCCTTGTTCTCTTGCTGGTTGCCTGGCAGAAGAGACCAACCCCTACCTCCCTTCGGGTACCTGTAGAGAGCAACGATGTCACCCCTGAGCCTCCTCTTCTGCAGGCTGCACACCCCCAGCTCCTTCAGCCTCTACTCACAGGGCTGTGCTCCAGACCCCTCATCAGCTTTGTTGCCCTTCTCTGGACACATTCCAGCATCTCAACATCTCTCTTGAATTGAGGAGTCCAGAACTGGACTCAGGACTCAAGGTGTGGTCTGAGCAGTGCTGAGTACAGGGGCAGAAGAATCTCCCTTGTCCTGCTGGTCACATTGTTCCTGATACAGGCCAGGAATATCTCCCTAAAAATCCAAGATTACTTTTTTAGGGCTACAGAAACTTTCAAAGCATTAAATCTCACATAGGATATATGCATCCACCAGTGTGAAAATAATGTGTGTGGCTCTGCTCCTTCAGGCGACTTCTTCTTTGTGCATCAGGTAAATGATGAATTACCCTGTCAGTCAGAGCTCTTCCTTTCAGGGAGATAAAAAGCATGTGCCTGAATAGAAGTTACTTGGGTTTAGCTGCCACACAGCCTCATGGATGGATGTGACAAGTTACTTCAGTGGCATCCAGTACTGGGAGCTACCCTGTAGACTCAGCATGGGGTTTTGTGAAGTGCTGCAAAACAGTGGCCAGAACTACGGTCTGAGCTTGTGGGCATCACTCAGCTACACAAAGCACTGCAAAGGCTACAGGGAGAGGACAGCATGGAGCTGTTTTCAGATGTAAACTGGGCAGCTGGCACACACAAAGCCTCTGCTACAGGCTACAGCGTAGCTTTGCCCTGGGCAGAGCTTTGGGGTTTGTGCTTGAGAGATCAGCTTGGGCTGGGAGCTGGTGGACTGAGCCAACAATAAGCTGCAGCAACCAAGCCAGGACATACAAAAGTGACATGAGGAAAGAAATTACTCAAGAAAACTCACAGGCTGAGGAGCAGCCCTGTCCTATACTTGTCTTCATGGAACCTGTTTTCACACTTCTCACAATCAGGTGCTTACCAGAGAAGGAAAATGCAGCTCTTGATGGACAATCAGGACAAGATCTTTACTGGACTTACCTCCATCCTCATGGCACGACCTTGCTATCCCCATAGATATTTTTTTGTCCTAGAGTGATGAAAGCAGCTGATGCAGAGCTCTACTCAGTTAAATGCACTGTAAGGAGAGGAGAGTTGCTGTTTCTGGAGCCTTTCTACTGAGGGATCATCCAGAAAGACTTTAACCTTTTCATCATGATGATATGTTAGCTGTGACAGTAGTGAGCTTTGTACAACTGGGTTGGTCCACTGCCAAGGAGTCTGAAATTTACTTACAGCATGTGGGTACCTACATCAAACTGTTTGGAGCACAAAGAAAACCTGCACAAGTGCTACTTTATTTTTTTTTTTTACTGTACCATCTAATAGATGCTCTGTCAAGTTATACATTTCTTGCTGTGACAAATTATTCTTCTTCTCCTGACAGGACCTCCAGCTGAGTCTGCTGTGCTCAATTAGGAGAAAATGCATATTTTAATCCGCCCCATGGTGTAGTAACATTTCACTCTGTGGCCTTGGCAAAGGCACCATTTAGCTGCTTCTGCAGTGGTTCCACACGCAGCACATTATTCTAATGTCAGCAACATTCCCGTCTGCTCTAGTTTCCTTGGCACTACTCCCCTAGGCATTGGGATGTGGACAATTAAAGCCCACTCTATCATTTTGGATCAAATGATTTACTTCCCCTGATACAGTTCATGGCTATGCAGCAGCTGCTCTTAACCATCACCAACCATTTTTGCTTCTTCAGGCTGCCTTCAGTCTCTTAGCAAGCTGCTCTGATCACTTTCCACTGGTGGATTCCTAAAACAACGCATCAGGTCTTCCTCAGTAGACCATCTCCAGCTCTCATCTATAGCAATGAGCCTGTTTTCTGTGGAACAAAGCTACCCCTTTCCAATAAATCATCAGGGCTCCTGTGAAATGTCTTCTAATAGTGTAGTAGCACTTGAAAATTACCCAGGCATGACTCAGCAGTCATGGAGAGCTGATGAGATGGGAATCCACATGACATTACTTTTATGGTGCAATATGGCTCTCTTCACTGTTTGCAGGGAAAACAAACAATTAAGACTTATTTGGGGGGGGGGGGGGGAAGCCAGTCCAAGGAGAGGAATAAACTGCTCTACAAAAACCAGTAAGTGGAAGATCCTTTACAGGAAATCAGGATGTCTGTGGAAACACTTAGTTGTGCTGGTAGATTCAGAATGGGGTCTATCCAGAAGGATGGCACTGCTCTTTTTGACATCCTCTAGGCTATTTTTGGCCCACAGAGTCTCAGAAATGCTTCTAGATAAATCTTTAATTTCAAGCCCAAAATTTTAAGCCCTTTAGATTTTTATAGGGTATCTCCTCATATGCTCCTTTGCCTACCTGTAGTCAGAGGTTTGATCATAAATTTGCCTACCTGTAGTCAGAGGTTTGATCATACAACACATTTGCCTACCTGTAGTCAGAGGTTGGATCACACAACAAATTTGCCTACCTGTAGTCAGAGGTTTGATCACACAACAAACACTGGAATGGGCTGCCCGGGGAGGTGGTGGAGTCACCGTCCCTGGGGCACTTCAAGGCAAGATTGGACGTGGCACTTGGTGCCATGGTCTAGCCTTGAGCTCTGTGGTAAAGGGTTGGACTTGATGATCTGTGAGGTCTCTTCCAACCCTGATGATACTGTGATACTGTGATACCTGTAGTCAGAGGTTCAATCATTCAACAGATTTGCCTACCTGTAGTCAGAGGTTTGATCACACAACAAATTTACCTACCTGTAGTCAGAGGTTCAATCATTCAACAAATTCAACAAAACAAATTAGGGACCATAAATTTGTTTGTCCAAAGCAATGTCATGATCCCTAATATATGCAATAACCTGAAAATCTCATTATTTATGTGAAACTGTGGTCAGCTGAATTAGTTTGATGTCTTGTATTTGGGTAACAAAGGGTTTATTGCATTTCTTCTTCCTTCATGTGAAGTGTGCACTCTGGTACTACTTACCTTATTAAAAATATATCTTACCTTTTAATCAGCACAAGCAAAACAAAGCTAAGTCTGCTGAAAAGGGTTTTGAAAAGCAGTTAAAGTAGCAGAGGAATTATGTGCAAGTCTGTTGAGTATATTTATGGTTATAAAGCATCATATAAAAATTTAATTGGTATCCATGAAAGGCACCAACAGCTGGGTTGAGAGGGTTCTCCATGGAACAGTTGAGCTAGGCAGCAGCAGAACAAATGTTTGCCTGTACAATGCACTCAAACCCTGTCTTGGAGTACCACTGCTAAGTGGCCAAGCCTTCTTAGTGCTTAACTCTTCTAATGTGGCCAGCCAAGGTCAGCCAGGGAAAGGAATCAACCTGATCAAAAGCCTCAAGTTAAATGGTCAAGACTTTGTGTTGGCTAAGGTAGTAAAAAGCAAGCAAATCAAACTGTCTTGAGATCAGAACTGCTGTACCTAGGATAAGATTTTAAGAAACAGACACCACTGACACTGCATTGCAGTACATCTGCAAGGCAACAGACTCATCCACTGTAGCTCTGATGAGGCTCGTCTCTAGTAAGGCATCTAGTCTGTTAAAAGCATTTAGGCAATCCCAGGACTCCTGAGGAAAATCCAGTGGCAATTAGAGGGCTCTGGGGCATGTCAGCTCCCTGGTTAGCTGGCTACCTCAGCTATGAAAGCAGAGAGATGCAAATAATAACACGGGCTTTCACTAATAGCACCTCATTTCCATGGGTGAAACATCAGGCTCACACTTCTCATGGTTAGAGCTGCTCACGAAACACCACTTGTCATTCTGACACTGCACATCGTTGTCATCTGCTGTGAGTGGGCTGCACAGATTCTGCTACTGGAGAGCTAGCTCAAGCATTAACTCCTTTGAGCTAGTTATTATTGCTTTTTATTGTAGATCTGTGCTGGATCTGAAACAGTGCCTTAGCAATGAAACCCTCCCCGGGAGAAATGGGAATATCTCATTAGCAAAATTACTCTTTTCCAAGAGTGGTTTTTGTATAAACATAAAGTCCTTCATTTACAACGAGAGCATTTCAGCAGCCATCTCTTCTTCCTATTTTAATATAGTCTGCCAAGAACATGTATTCTTCTCTTGTATTCACATGGGAAGGAGCAAGATCCTTCAGGAGTTGGCTGATGCAGCGCATGTTCCAGGCAATCCTAAGGACAAACACAAATGTAGTCTAGGTGTGGCTTTTTGTTTGATTGCTTTCCTAATGCTTGGCTGCTTCATCCTTTTCAGCTAGATTAACCCTAAGCCCAGTTGTAGCAGGGTCTTACTGAATTGTGTTATCACATGTGGCTTACGTCACATAGAAGAAGTGGAGGAGATGTTTCACAGGACTTCTTTGAAGCAGGTACAATGTCCATCGCTGTCCAGGTGGCCTAACAGCAGATAGAAGCTGCCAGCTTGTAGCAAATGAGCACTAAATGAGCAGTATGGTCATCTAGCCATGGGAGAGAACTTCCTTCAAGCCCATGCACAAATCCAGGCTGGGCAGTGACTGGCTGGAGAGCAGCCCTGAGGAGCGGGACTTGGGGGTGCTGGTGGATGAGAAGCTCAACATGAGCCAGCAGTGTGCACCTGCAGCCCAGAAAGCCAACCAGAGCCTGGGCTGCATCAGGAGAAGTGTGGCCAGCAGAGTGAGGGAGGTGATTCTTCCCCTCTACTCTGCTCTGGTGAGACCCCACCTGGAGTACTGCATCCAGTTATGGAGCCCCTATTCCGAGAGGGATGCGGAGATGCTGGAGCATGTCCAGAGAAGGGCCACGAGGATGCTCAGAGGGCTGCAGCAGCTCTGCTGTAAGGACAGACAGAAAGAGTTGGGGCTGTTCAGTCTGCAGAAGAGGAGGCTCCCAGGTGACCTTCTTGTGGCCTTTCAGTATCTGAAGGGAGCCTACAAAAAAAGCTGGGGAGGGACTTTTTTGACTATCAGGGAGTGACAGGATAGGGGGAATGGAGCAAAGCTGGAGATGGGTAGGTTCACAGTGGACATGAGGAGGAAGTTGTTCAGCATGAGAGTGGTGAGAGCTTGGAGTGGGTTGCCCAGAGAGGTGGTTAAGGCCCCATAGAATCATAGGATCCCTGAAGGTGTTTGAGGCCAGGCTGGATGAGGCTGTGGCCAGCCTGATCTTGGGTAGGGTGTCCCTGCCCATGGCAGGGAGGTTGGCACTAGATGATCCTTGTGGTCTCTTCCAATCCTGACTGATTCTATGATTCTTAAGGGTCACTGCCTTGGAGACAGAAGCAGACTGACAACCAGACATTATTCCACCATTTCTGTCACAACTTTGGAATACAGTTGATAAAGCAAGTCATATTCAAAACCTGCAGATAATGAAATGAGCCCAAAAAGGACACATTTGTGCCAGAGCCAATGGCAAGACCCAGCATTCCTAAGTCCCAGTTCAGCACCCTGTCAGATATTGTTTTCTCCAAGCTTTCTAACTTATCCCTGGCTGCAGTGGCAGCATATTGGCATGCCACCTCCACTCCAGTGAGACTCACCTTCAGGAAAAGGATACCAGCTAATTATGAGCAAGCTCTCTGATGATCAGTTCATTTGCAATTCCTCACAAGTACAGTTTTGGGACTGTACAACACAAGGCTTAATACCAGCCAGTCCAATAAGACAAGTCAAGAAAGATGTGCAAATGGAGAGACAAGCATTTGTCCTTGAGGGAGGACATTTAGCATACCTAGAAACACAACCATTTTTAAAATTAATTAATCCCCTTAAGGAACTGTGAGTGATGGATTAGAGACCTTAACTGGGGAAGCAGTCTGTGACACAGTGTGTGTTTGAGGAGGCACTGAAAAAGAACCTAAGTTGGCAGTCTTATGTGCTTAAGCAAAACCATCAGCCACAGAGTGGAACATATTTACTAGCTGGAGAAGGAGAGGCTCAGAGGGACTCTGAGAGCGATGTGCAAGCGGAGGAGGATCTGCAGCACCTACTGCTGTCCAGCCAGCCAGCTCTGAGAGCAGCTGTGCGAGAAGAGGAGGAGGAAAGCTTAACATATCATCACAAGGAGGGGAATAGAGCATGCAATGATATTTTTAAGGCATAGTCTTGACCCTGAGAAATGTCTAGATAAGCAGGGTAGCAGATGATATGTAGACGCCTTCTGTTAATGGAAACAAACCACGGGACATTGCTTCAGATCTGCCTCGTTACAAAGTCTGCCTGCTCGTTTTTGAGCCTGAATCATCTCTATCTTCGTATGTATGCAATGTGTTCCACCAAGTAATGAGATTTCTTTGAGCTTCCACTGTATTAGATTTCTCCACACATCAAATATTTAATAAGAATTAGCATCCAGCCATCCTCCCTCCTCCCCTCCACAACAATAGTAGTAGTAAGACACCAACATTTTACTATTCACAGAGCTGCTTTGAAGGGTAAGTGGGAAAGTCCTGTGTATTTTTCCAAGGGATTTGCTGTGGCCCTCTGCAAACACACAGTAATTAAGAAAAAGAATGACCAAGAGTTAAAAAAAAACCCAACCCACACCACACAGTAAACTGGAGGTGTAAAAAGAGACTTCTCATTAGTCTTTGTGTCAGGTACAGTATCTGAAGAACAATTTCATAGCAATAGCATATTTATTTAATGTGGCACAGATATCTGGGCTCACCATTATGGATGGCATTTGCTCTTAATGCTCCAAGTACCTCTTTAACAAAATGGCACTCCATAAAAATTTAGTGTGTTCCTCCTGTAATTAAAAAGCCCTAGTCATTTTTGCATTTATGATATAAACTACAATAGCTGTAAAATCCCACAATTAATTTGTGCCAACATTTCATACTTGAGAAATTCTCATTACAAATTTCATTACTTATTCACTTATCTGTAATTTGTCCTATATAACCTAAAGAATATTAACAAATTTAGAGTCACTTTTGCTCTATTAAAAGCTAAATAGAAAAGCCTTTCACCTAGCAAGCCAATCATGATAATATTCTCAAGCCTGCTCCAAAATGGTGGAGAGCTGTGGTCAGGCTATACAAAAAGAAATATTCCTTATAAAGCACAAGCCATAAATGGTCTGCAAAGCCCTTTGGCAACTGTGTGATGTATTCTGAACTCATCCACTGCACCCTCATTAGTTTAAAAGCATTACAAGGCTTGAGTGTCTTACACTGTGGCTGTGAATAAGAAACACAGCTATCCAGGGGCAGAACTGGCACTAAAGCAACAAAGTAGTTATCTATCCACCCAAGGTGTTCAAGAAAAGACCAGATGAGGCATTTAGTGCCATGGTCTAGATGACTGGATAGGGCTGGGTGCTAGGTTGGACTGGATGAGCTTGAAGGTCTCTTCCAACCTGCTTGATTCTATGATTCTAAGAGCAACAATGAAAAGTCCAAAAGACAGGGATTCCTGTTCTCCCCTCTTCAGTTCTCTTCCCTGCTGCTCACAGTCATAATCTGCACTCTGGATGTCTGCAGGACCTGGGGGGCTACAAAGTCCTCATTGACACAAAAACTGTTTTCCTCCACCTATGTAGAGATGCTACCAGAACAAGGCAAAAGAAAGCAACAGCAGGAGAGGGCTACACACACGAGCCAGTTCAAGAGGGAGAGGATCTTTGCCTGCTCTGTAGTTTCTTCCAGGTGCTAAATTCTGACAATGTGACAGCAAAACCACCCAACTGCTCTTGAATTTTAGCTGTGTCTTCACAGCTTTGTTTGTGTCATAGATGGAGTTGAATCTTTCCCCCTCATCTGTTGGAGGAGCAGGCAGGTTAGCCCTTGCACTAAATCATTGCAGCTTGCAGTCTCCTCTGACACCAGAATGCTGTTTAAAGTAGGTTAAGAAAAAAAATCATCTCTGAGGCCATTGCTTCAACCAAGTCCAGTGCAGCTCTGCCTAACCTCAAAACAGCATTTCCAAACACATGCTTCATAAACCCCCTCTCTTTATTTAAACTCATTTTTATTTAAAAGAGGCTGCATTACTTCTTTCCCAATCCTTGACTGTGCAATTGCAGGGCACTACCACTCACCTCACTCGTGGTATCGATGGGATACTCCTAGCAAGCTTTGCATAATGGCAATAGAATTCACCAAAGAGCAGACAGGAAAAGTTGAAACTGAGATTTTCCATGGGGAAAAAAAAAAAAGGAATAAAGATTTTTTTTGTTTCTCATAGTTGAGAGCACGACTCCACCTCCACAAAACAGCCCCCTGAACAATTCTTAATACAATAACACAAACTTTGAGGATTTTCTGTTGTGCTAAGAAGAAATAAATTACAATCTCCTAAATCACAGGTAGGCTGAAACAACAGAAGACAAAAGTGTTACCTTTGGCTTCATTCAACTGAGAGCTCTCAAAGTGTGCAGGTTCCCAATGAGTAAAATGAACTTTGACTGACTTTGCATTTTGCCTTTGCAAACACTATGGAAGCCACTACAATACAGTAAGCAAATTAGAATGATTATGGAAAACAAGGCCTGAAAACAACATTTCCCTGCAAAAGAACATAGCCCAAATACACTGTACTAGGACAGTGTCACTCATAGAATCATAGAATCAAGCAGGTTGGAAGAGACCTCCAACATCATCCAGTCCAACCTAGCACCCAGCCCTGTCCAATCAACTAGACCATGGCACCAAGTGCCTCATCCAGGCTTTTCTTCAACACCTCCAGAGATGGCAACTCCACCACCTCCCTGGGCAGCCCATTCCAATGCCAATCACTCTCTCTGCCAACAACTTCCTCCTAACATCCAGCCTAGACCTCCCCTGGCACAACTTGAGACTGTGTCCCCTTGTTGTGTTGCTGGTTGCCTGGCAGAAGAGACCAACCCCACCTGGCTACAGCCTCCTTTCAGGTAGCTGTAGACAGCAATGAGGTCACCCCTGAGCCTCCTCAGTTGCCACAAAACTATATTCACAATGAAGAGAGACTCAAGTATATATCTATGCAGCATGTAAAGACTTAAATATAGTGCACCCTTCCCAACAATATATTACATTACACTGGCACTTAACCAGCTCTTATACTACCTTCATTCTGTTTCATACCACATTCTTTTTATTTCAATCTGGATCTAACTTCTCCAAAATTTAACTGTGATACAGGAGATTACTGTTCTAGCATCAATGATCTTGCTTCTGAAAGAGGAAGCCTTACCCCCACCAAAAATACAACTCAAACATGAAAGAGATGGGCATACCTGGTAGTTTTTGTGTGGTCCATCTTTTATAGAGATGCAAACTGCAATTTTATATGATTTAATAAGCTTATGTGATAGCTTTGTGCCCACAGAACTGGAAGATACTGTGCTCCTCTTTTAATCAGGGCTTTTGGTGCATGCAGGGCTGTCTTTCAGTATTGAAGCCTTCGTTTGTGACAACCCAGACACTATGAAAGCACCTTCAGAGCAGTACATTTACAGCACCACAATCCTTCAAATACACAGCCCTTAATTCTGGAGGATAGTTGTTGTAAAAGGGAACATAGTATCCACCTGTCTTCCACTATGAATCGACTTTGCAAACAAGTTACCCAGCAGAATTTCCATTGTGCTGCATAATAAAAGAGTGGCAACAGAAAAGAATATGCACACCTACAGACATGTGTGGGGTTTTGTATCAAGCTGACAGACACCAGAGTGGAGTAACAGAAGAATTCAGGACAGGGAAAGGTTTATTTGGCCTCCAAATCTCTGGTTAGTTCTACAGAGATAATACCTAAAGATTTAAAGTTTCTTTGCCTTGTGAGCACTAGAAGCAATACACGATGCCAGCTGCCATCTTTCAAAAGGTTGCTGGCCCACCTAGATAAATGGTCCTCTGTAGAGAGATAAGTGATGCACAAGGCTTCTGGTTGGCTCTAAAAGCCTTCTGCTTAAAATAAGTGCAAATGCAGCGTGTGCACTGGATACACAAACACCACTCTGCAAAGATCATCAGCACTCTGATGCTGCAGTTCTTTATATAGAATCACAGAATCAACCAGGTTGGAAGAGACCTCGAAGATCATCCAGTCCAAATTATCCCTCAAATGCTGGGTGCCATCTTTTTACTAGCCAGGATTATGAGACCCTTGGCATTCTTTCCTGTAGAATTAAAGGGTGTCAAGTAATGAGGGTCAGTGTTTACCCTGGTTATCTGCAAGTGTGATGGTTTGGGTGCTACCTGCCCCCCCACACTTTGGAAAATCACCCAGACTAGACTCAGCAGCTCTGAAAATTGAATTAATCTTTATATTTACAGCTTAGCACAATGTATGAGCAGATAGTTACAATATGTACAGAAATATACAAGGTAAAAGTTAATACAGAAACACAACATTCCTCCCAGAAACCTGAGTCCCCAGGAGGGGCTCTCAACCACCCTCCTACCTTCCTCCCACTCCTCTACCCTGCTCAAGATCTTGCCTTATGTTTAAGGTAATACGGAGAGTCGACCAGAGAGGGTTAGGAAGCAGATTAGTCACATAGACAGCAGGTTAGGTTAGAGAGAGAAAAGCTCAGCCCAAAGCCCAGACAAAGAGAGACTCTGTGTTATCTGTGTTTGTGTTCTTGTTCTTTTACATCTCAGCAAGCCTATGAGTGCAGTAGACATCACCATTGTTTCCTTTTCACAGCCTGTAATCTAATTCTTCTCACCAAAACCATTCTAACTAGCACAGCAAGAAAGTCAGACTGCCAAAGGCCACTAGAGCTATAAACAGGGACTTTCAGGGGCAAAAGAGTTGGCGCTGGCTTTTGTTCTCTGCTTCTAAGATTTAAATATGACCTTCCACCTGAGGCTCTCAATAGATTTTTGCACCCCAGAGTATAGACCATTCTACACAAATCCACGTCTGAAACACATTTTCTGTGTTTGCAATACTCTTAGAAATGATGTTTATGGGATATCCTTGGAAGGGAATGAACCCTTTATTCATAATAGATAAGCTTTACATTTTTAATAACAGAATTAGACCTTCATTGATTTTATAACTATACTATTAGCCAACACACTCTGGTTTCGAATTAATTTGAAATAACTCACACCATGACTTTCTGCAGCTGGAATTGGAGAAGCATGGACTTTGAAGCAGACAGAGCCTGTTAAATTAAGCCATAATTGCAGCTACCACTAATGAAAGCACAGAACACTTTCTCTATTCCTTTGCACATGGCCTGGATTTCTCCTGAGACTGCAGAATGGATGAGCTGCTGATCACCTCTCGCTAAAATCTGATTTCAGATGTGGCATAAAGGTCCTGAAACAAACTGCATTTCTCAGTATATTTGCCCTGCTTTTGGTATCTTGCAAATGGGTTGGTTTAAAAGCATAGAGAGAACTTTTCATACGTACAGCAGAGAGGAGCCTACGCTGCCTTCTCACTAAACACCTACGCTGGATTAGTACTTCACATCCTCAGTAGGACCAGGAGATTTTAGATGTGCAATACACTAACACACATGGCTAAAGACTCCTGCAGACGCCAGTGATTCGCTGCTCCAAATGAAGGAAAGCTTCTTTTCAGGACAGTATTTAAACATGTTGGACCTTTCCTAAGGGAAGACTACAGTGTTTGCCCCTGCCTAACACACCTAGGACCTAACTGGAACTTTTAGGTGTTGATGAGATATGATTACTTATTACACAGGTTATATTAACTCAGGCTAAACTTCAAGACTGGCAAGACACACAAGTGATTATGAAACAGAAAATGTCTTTGGGAAATTGTATGGTAATAAATGTCTTAATCAGTAAAAGCATGCACAGGGCTTAAACCCACAGACACGAGGTCAGCAAATTAAATGCTGTATTAGCTTGGAGGGCAAAAATGCATCTCACCCCTCCCTCCCCAACACTCTATAATGATTTAAATTTTCATAGGGCCTTATATTGCCATTCTGAGCTCAACAAAGCTATTTCTGCAAGTGCCCTGTGTCTGTAGTGATGTACTCAAAATCCAACCAAAGTGTCCCCATGTATCAGGTGAGAAATAAACTGGAGCTGTTTTGTCTACATAGTTCAGAATCAGAGGCTTTCTTTGCTGCAGCTATTCCTGTGGCAGATTCAAGCAGACAAACACTTGTGAAGAAAGGCAAATAGTTCTGGGCAGTTTCTAACCACGGAGGAGAAGAAGTTTTCAACTTTTGAAGACTGACAGGTCCTTATATGATAAACCTGTCGGAAGTGTTCCCTAACATTGTTGTCTGCATCCCAATCTGTTTCCCAGTAACACTGGGTCTGAGTAGCAGTAATAGAATTAATTATACTTCATTTTGCTGTCTTTAACAGTATTGACCAAATTTAAGAACAAATGAGAAGCGCTTATCAAGCTTGAAGAAAATAATCCATCAGTGGCACAATTTAAATTCTCTGCAGTTCTCTTATTAATCAAAGTAACACTTACTATCCTATCTCCACTTCCCATTAACAGTCATTAAGCACTGTTGCTGATTGAAGCAATTTCTTTAGGGATCTCAACCTCATTTTTAAGAGAACCTTCTACAGTGGAAAACAATATCATACAGGAACAGTGACTTCAAGAGAGAAAGAAGGTTCTTCAATCATGTTCTGACCTTGACATTTCTCTGCAGCAGAAGTTCACCAAGTACACAACCAACACGCTCCAAACTTCTAGCATCTTTCTTCCAGCACCACCGGTGCCCTGCTATTAACCAAAGAGAGAAACACCACTTTGAAAGACAGTTATAGCCAGCAGGTTAAGTGTCTTTAACAATAGTAGTGGCCTGCATTGGTGATTATTGTTTATAGAGCCTTTTCATACACAGTGAGCCAATAAACAAACCCAGAAATAATGGGACAGTTCGTTCTGTCACCTTACTGCCAGCCCTTGCTTTTGCCTTAGACCTGGTCACATCTCATTAACCCTGCTCCTACTAACCTTGCTCCCTAACCTCTTGGCCGCACCTCTCTTCTTCCTGAGAACTGGGGTAAGGTTGAGAGGGCCGGGGGGAGGTGTTGGGGTGGTTTGAGAGCCCCTCCTGGGGACTCAGGTTTCTGGGAGGGGAGTTGTGCTTTTGTATTGTTTATCCTTTGTATATTTCTGTATATAATTGTATATAACTGTATATATTGTAAATAGCTGCTTGTAAATTCTGCTAGCTGTAAATAAATTGCTTCATCTATATTCCCAGAGGCCGTCTGAGTTAGCTGGGGCAAATACAAAGTGTGGGAGGGGCGGGGTAACCCCCAAACCATCACATTTTTAATTGGCAAAGGTTACAAGGTACAGAAAATATTTCTGTTGTTGACTTTTTCTCCCAGTTATAAACAATGTCACAGATTGATAGCTTTTGTTGGAATAAATGCAGTACTTCTTAGAGGAAGCCTAGAACCTGGATGTAGCACAAAGTGCTTTAAGCACTGAGCTTGGGCTGCACAGACCAGTATGTGTTTAGGAGTGAGGGTTCATTGTCTGAGCTCTACACTGTCAAATCCAGGCCTATGGGTGGCAAATGACTGCGTGGAGTAACAAAAAGCGCTTTACAATTCAAGGGAGGGAAGGGATGCCATCCAGAGGGACCTGGACTGGCTGGAGAGCAGCCCTGAGGAGCGGGACTTGGGGGTGCTGAGGAAGAGAAGCTCAACATGAGCCAGCAGCGTGCACTTGCAGCCCAGAAAGCCAAACAGATCCTGAGCTGCATCAGGAGAAGTGTGGCCAGCAGAGTGAGGGAGGTGATTCTCCCCCTCTACTCTGCTCTGGTGAGAACCCACCTGGAGTGCTGCATCCAGTTCTGGAGCCTCTATTACAAGAAGGATGTGGATGTGCTGAAGCGTGTCCAGAGAAGGGCCACAAGGATGCTCAGAGCTCATAGCTCTGCTATGAGGACAGACAGAGAGTTGGGGCTGTTCAGTCTGCAGAAGAGGAGGCTCCCAAGTGACCTTCTTGTGGCCTTTCAGTATCTGAAGGGAGCCTACAAAAAAGCTGGGGAGGGACTTTTTAGACTATCAGGGAGTGAGTGACAGAACTAGGGCGAATGGAGCAAAGCTGGAGATGGGTAGGTTCAGGCTGGACGTGAGGATGAAGTTCTTCACCATGAGAGTGGTGAGAGCCTGGAAGGGGTTGCCCAGAGAGGTGGTTAAGGTCCCATCCCTGAAGGTGTTTAAGGTCAGGCTGGATGAGGCTGTGGGCAGCCTGATCTAGGGTAGGGTGTCCCTGGGCATGGCAGGAGGCTTGGAACTAGATGATCCTTGTGGTCCCTTCCAACCCTGACTGATTCTATGATTCTATGACTCTGCATTCCCAAGTACTTTGTTCTGTGGATAGGGTTTGTTGGGTTCACTGCAAGGTTTACTGATTTTCCAAGCCATTCTCCCATCACTCAACATTTCCCAGAACATTTCACATTACTGCATTAGAAACTTTGAGGGAACAATAGTGGGAGGCTGGAGAAATTAAGCTGATATAAGACATTTGAGCAATAGTAAAAATCCTGTCAAATAACATGTCATAATGATGCTTACGTGCAAGGCAGATGCTCACTCTATCACAATTCCACTTCATAAAAGGCCTATTTCAGAGCCCAACTGCATCTCAGCACTTCCACATCTTTCTCAGAGCAGAGCTTCTATTGACTAGCCATTTTTGTCAGGCACCCATCTGTCTCTTGGCCTTTGAACACAATTTTTTCCTGGCTTGTGTATGGTTATGGCTATATCAAATCTAATATCAGCCTTATTCGAGCCAAACCTCCAACGTTCAAGAGCTCACAAGATCGATCATAAATGTTCACACTGTGAACTGTTTCCAAAGTTTGCCACTCATCATACTGAGTAACTGAGTTCACTTTATCCTTTCAGGGAAGAAAAATCCATCAGTGGTACTAAATATAGAGACATCATTTCTGCTTAAGAAGTACTTGACCTGCAAATTAGTGGGTGCTTGAGAATATTTTAGCGAAGTATCACTGGGTATCTGCATAGATCTTGTTCTGGCAGTGTCTCAGCTGTCAAAAAACAGGCCACCAGACTCAATGGGCATGGGGTGCATCCTGCTGACACTATTTGATACCTGCTGCCACAGCCCTTCCACTTTAGGGAAAGAGGAGAAAAAGACGCAAGCTTGGCTGTGTTCTCTGCCTGCTGACTGCCTCCACTCATGTTTATATTGGATGGAAATACAGTACAACCTTGGAATTCCATACCCAATTTGATTTTATTGCTTGCATAAGTGGTATCAGATTGGTAAAATTCAGCTTAAAATAAGGGGAAGAACAAAACACCACTTAACTGCTATGCAACTAACTACACAATCCCAGACTCCACGGTATGAAATGTGAGGCTGGATTTTGGATCAATGTAATACCTCCTCCTATTAAAGCACTTAAAAAGGAAAATGTCTTACAGAGTGTCCCATTAGGCTGACAAATTTACAACACTATGAATGGAAAACCAGAATACAGCTTTGTGTTCAGGGAGCGTGAATGGATTTCAGCTCTGTAGTGTTTCATCTATATGAAGAAGGTTAGATAGCCTATCACATAGTTTCTCACTATTTATCAACTCCACTTGCTACAGACACTTGTATTAAAGTAAATTAACAATCAATTGTGGAGTGAATGATGGCAACTGTAGTGGGACTGAGTAGAGGCACATGGGAACACAGTACATTCAAGCTTCCATCTCTGCATATGTCACTTACCAGGAATGCTAAATATGATTAGAAGGAGAAACCTTTTTCCATGTGCTGTCATACACAAGACATTACCCTGGTAAAGCCCATGGTGTAGGGTGGGAATCTTCAGCTCTGTTTTTCAGTAGCTCTGTGCAGAGGCATAAAACTGTGCTGGTAGAAAACCTAAAAGCTCTGTTGCTGTACATACTTGACACAGTGAAATAATTTAAAACAGAGGATGCATAGAGAAGAAAACCCACAGGAAGGCTCATCCTGTGAATAAAATCTTACCTTCTCTTTCTCCTTCATGAGTTTAGCCTCGGTTGTAAGTCCTGTAAACAAGACAGAATACAAAGTCACTAATTGCAGCACAGCTATTGAAATAATTTATGCCACAGCATCCATAGTTTAATGTCATCTTTCTAAGGCACTAGGGCTGCAGTAACTATATATTCTAGCAAGTTAACTCATTGCATTATATAGTCTGTTAGTCAAAGGAGCTGTTTGGAACAATCTGTTCCCAGTCAAGCCAGAGAAGGCTGTTTGTTTAACTGCAATGGCATTGTACAAAAAGTAAGCACATTTAATACCACAGTCATAGAGTTGTAGACATTTTTGTCTTATTAAAATGGACAGATATATGACAGGACAAGGGGAAAAAGGCATTTTTTTCCCCCCTATGCTTTTAATTTTTAATGTGAGCACTGTATTATTATGATAAGCACCTCCAGCACGTCCTACATAATAGAAAAATAAAGTATCTCTGCACAGAACCGGGAGTCATATAACAGCTGAAGGTCACTTGCCTTACAACTTTACAAATAGTAAGAGCAAGGTGAAAAAATGTAATTAAAATATGGTGAGACAACAATAAAACCCACTGCCTTTTGTTTACACTGGAAGCGAGCAGTAACTGTATTACCTCTGCAAACTATTTCCACTTAGCACAATTCAGGTGGAATTATTGCCATGACCTTTTAAAAACATGGGAGCGTGAATCAATAGCCTTTCAGAGGCACAGCTGCAGGAGCAGAACTGGCCATGCTGTGGTGGTGGGTATTTCTGCATCAGAAGGCAGCTGAAACCAAACTATCTTCAATCACATTGCAGTGTCAGGGTGGTGGCAAGCACTTTGCAGGTGAGTGCAGGTGGGCATGCGCCTATAGGGATGTCTTTGCGTGCAGGAGCATGTACCTGTAGCACTTCTGACACCTGAGAGGTGAAATTGAAAGGCTACAGGCAGCATCACTCATCTGCAATAACTAACATCAGTCTGTCAGAAACAGTAACCCGCCAGTGATGTACAGGAGGCTGGCAGGCTGGCATCCTCCTGCAGACTTTGCAGCCACAAACCACAGCGGATCCTTGAGATCATCACAATATTTACTGGGACTCCAACCATCAGGTATTAAAAAATAACAGCTGGCCAATCAGCAACATCACTTAAGGCCAAGGACAACATAAGAAACCCCATCTTGATATTTCTTCCTCCTCATTTCCCAAAGCTCTAGTCCTTGCTGTTCATTCTCAGAGGCCGTGATTTGGGGTGGGGGTGTCCCACAAACCTCCTGCTGCTGCCGGTGTTCGTGTTGGTGCCACTTCTGGAGCTATCAAGGGTATGCTGAAGTGTTCATCAGGAGCCAGAGCAAATGCACTGCAAAATTAATCTCTCCATTTATTGGCACAATATTAACACATCCAAGTGCTCGGTTTCATTTGATGGCCTAAGGATGAAAGCCCAGTATCATTCAAACACACTTCAGAGAAAGATGCATAAGGCTGTCAAATGGCATTGATGTCAGGAAAGCGCTGGCAACTCAGTGCTGCTTCTTCTGAATGCTAAGCCACGGCTGCTCACAGGTCTGAGCCTGGCAAAGCAATGGGCTTTAAATCACCTTCCTGTGATGCACCCCTCCCCAGATCAGCTGCTTGTGGTATGCATCAGGAGATACTCAATACCCAGTATAACCAGAATACCATCTGCATTCTTAGAAACATTAAAAAGTGATTGGATATCCCAGAAAATCAACCGTTTGTCATATGCAGGCTGCCAATAATGATACTAAGGAGAAAATAGATGATAGACAGATAGAGAGAGAGGTGGGGGGGGCAAGGTGTAGAGAGGGGAAAGGACAGGAAAAAGAAAAGCTTTATTCTGAGTCAGTGACAGGTTTTTTCCAGACGTGCTTATTCACATTTGGAACTTTGCATGCAAGAGGCAGATCAAAAACCCAGGCTGGCTCTTTGAGGTGCCAGCCAGTCTGGCCATCAAAGCGCCTGTGCCATGGACGAGTCACTCGGGCGTCCTCCAGTTCAGCGACAGCCCCCACTAAGCAGCCAGTTTCCGTGCAGCCCTTGCTGGCACACACTGCCTCTCCTTTTGGACAGGAATTAATCCCAGTAAGCAGGAGACTCACATCTACTTCTGCTGCCGCCCTGGATTTGGAAGTCAGTCACCAGCAAAACCTCTCAGTGAGCTCAGCTGCTGCTTAGTGCTACTGCAAGGAGGGATGCAGGATTTTGGAAACCCAGGCACAGAAGCACAGTCCAGCCCTTAAAATCTGTGTGTCTTAAAGTGAGGTAGGAACAACATTGTATCACTTAACGCTCATAAGGGTGCAGGTCAGCAAAGCAAGACACTTCCTCTTTATTGGTCATAAACCAGCTTTAGCTCCTTTTGTATATGGGAAGTTATTTGCTGTGTTAATGCCCACTGAATTTATGTGATGCTAGGATCGACCATGCAACCACCACACAGAGCATCCTTTAGTACCCTGCTTCACAGCATACTATGCTTCCCATCTCCCACAAGTGCTGTAAAGTGATTGCTGTTGACCATTGTCTTGTTTTAATGTCTCCTAAATAATAACAAACTGTAACAGTTACCATATTTTTTTTTTTCTACTCTGCTCCAAGTAATGAATTTCTCAAGGACTAATATATGATGAAAAAAATAAATTTCCCTTCTGGCAACTTAATTTGTAGGCAACTGTGGTGGTTTGGAGATAGGGTTTTTACATTAAACTTGGAATCTGCATGACTGTTTAACATCATTAAGGGAATATTATATTGACTGCAAGTAACTGGTTTCCATGTGGTTATATCAATCTATTTCTGTAAGACTGTACACTAGTTGTTCCCCTAGAGTACTCCTTGTAATGCTGAGAAAGTGTCAGAAATAATGACTGTCTACCTATATCTGCAATAAAACGTAGAGCATGGATATTATAGTTGTAAGTATCAAAGATTTATTTCATGACTGCAGGTAATGATGAATCTTTTAGCACAACTAATGTCTAGAGGAAACCTCTCTTCTTCTCTGAGCTGTCACATGGAGACTATTTATAGGGCCCTTAGTGCTGTGGGGCTTTAGCATAAAGAGGCAATGTGTCTGAGGTGCCACTGGATGGAAATGTTAGCAAGGGCTCCCTCTCATTGAAGATCTTTTAGTAGATGGCATTAGATTCCCTCTTTGTGTGTTTACGTCCCCCCAAAGACAGGGGACAGATGTTTAACATCAGACCATTAATCCCTTAGCCCAGGTTCCTGTGACAGCACAAACCCAACAGAATGAGCCCTTTGCCTTTGCTCAGTGTAAATGCCGCAATTTACTGCTGATTTACAGAGTAGGGTCAGGCCATTAGAAACTTGGCAATCTTCTGTACAGCTGGAAAACAATATGCATGATAAGCTAAAATTCAATACCTTCTTGCACTAATTAAATGGGTTCCCACCAGGACAAAAACACAAATTACAAACAGGGCTTTTCTGCATCCCTATGCATTTTTCCCTGCAGATGTGACCATGCTTTATTTGGGGTCCCTTTCTCCTGACCACGCTCAAAGATTTAGCTCGCATTTGCAGGACGAGTAGCTGCACTCTGATCAGCACTGCTTCCATTGTCTAATCCTCCCATTCCCCGTTCCCTTACACTTGATTTCAAACTGGCTGCTTTATGCCTCATCGTTGGGCAGGCAGGCAGGCAGGTGGACGACAAAACCAGCAAGGAAAGTTACAAAAACGCTAGCCTAATTTCATTACACAGATGGGCATTTAGACAGCAGATGCATCCTTTAAACTAGAAGCTCACCAACGTTGTCATTCTAGTAAACCAAACAACTGCAACACAACAGCATCCTTCATTTCAAGTCCAGGATAATTAACCTTATTGCAGGACAGTGCCATGAATCTTTGTCATGAACTGTCATCTGGTGACATCCTGAGCCTAAGTAAATATTTAAGCAAAATTGTTCCAAAGCATGAAAGTAATAAAGTGACAGATTGTGTAAAAAGAGTACTGGGGGTTGAGGAGGAGGGAGAAAAGAAGAAAAACACCACAGAAAAGCTGTTTCATACTTCTGAAATATGCCTGAAATAATTGGGATTCACGCATCTGAAATATAAACCCCATCACTCATCAAGCCAAATAATAGTCTTTATATACTTATAAGCCCCCAAATAAAAATCTAAACAGAGCATGTGTGTTCAGGTGGGACTCTGGAGCTCTCCCAACAATATTTTGCTGAATAGTGAATAATATTCAGCTCGAGTAGGGTTTGCTTCCAGACTTATTCACTGAGAAGCAACAGCAAGATCCCGAACAGCTGGAGGTTTAAGTAAAAAACAAAAATAGCTACAGGCTTTAACTCAGATCCAAATGGTATGAATAATAACAATAAAAAAAAAATACCTGGTAACTATAAATCTCATCAACCAATGTAAAAGAACATTCTAAATCTATTAATATTTCCAGAGACATTATCTCTCTGCCACCCCACTGCTTTGTGACTTGTTGTATCAGCGATATTATTTGCCTTAAAGCACGAGCTAAGTGTTTTTCTTCCCCTGTGAGGAGAATAGTCCACAACCTTCACAAGCTACAGCCCACTGCTCCCCTGCAGGAGGACTGGAGCATCATTAACAACAGAAGACACTTCAGGCACAAGTTGAGGCTCTAGCGTCTCCAAACCTTTCTGTCTCCCATCAAAATTCATATCCTGTCACTATTCTAGGAGCAGAAAGGCTTCTCATTACAGCATCATTCCCCTCTTGCAAGAAACACTGATTGCTGCACTGGTGGCTTTGGAAGGCAAAGATGTAATTTAGCAAAATAATGTACCATGCTGATTAATTTAATGTAGCCCATGACTAATTATGGTAATTCATTACATCTACAATTAGGCTAAGTAATTTATTGCACTGCAGTCTCATAAAGCAGAGGATTTATATCGAGTTTTGAATGTCACCCAAAGGACATTTCTGTACCTTGTCTTTACTGAGGCAGAATAAGGCTGCCAGCTGAGATGAGCCCAAAAAAAAAAAAGAAGACGAAGAAAAGAGGGGCGGGCAGCCCCCCGTGCACCCCTCCTCTGCTGCACTAGGTGTTTGCAGTGCGGGCAGCATGCAGGCGCAAAGAGGACCGTTCTGCCTCCAGCCTCCTCCTTCTCCTCCTCCAACTCTACCTTTGTGCAGATTATTTGGCATCGCCTTGCTGTTTCTTTTCAACCCCATCGCAATTTGATTCACTGTGAAACCTGCACACACCTAATACACCAAAAGGAAAACCTGCTGGGCTGTGCCTGAGTAGGATTTGGAGATGACCAAAGGGGAGGGGGGGGCGGAAGGACACTTATTTTTTTTAATTAAAAAAGAGAGAGGTTTATTGTCTGTAGATTTCTCTGACGCTTTCGCCGAGTGTGTTGCAGTCTATCTCAACAAAGGCTTTTGCTCGCCTTGGAGAGATGAAAGGAGGACATCTCCCTTCACTTCGGCAAGCCACAAGGCAGACACGGCATTATTGTGAAATACAACCTCGCTTGTACCCTGCAGCAGGGTTTGCTCCAGCAATGGTGTACTTCGGAGACCAATTTGTTTAGCTGATCACTGTCTCTTTGACGTGGCTGCAAATGTTACCTTTCTTTTTCAATCAAAAACACAGCAGGGTGTGCCATCTGTTTGGCACAGCCTTCACTCTCTTCCCCGATGCCTTTTTGTGCAGATCATTTTACATGGCAATTTGCACGAATCTTTTATACCTTGATTTTGGTAAACATTTTCTGCTTGCTTTTATTTTTTTGTCCCTCTGATGAGTATCTTCGGTGTTTGGGGGGGAAAAAAAAGGACTAAAGAGTAGCGCAAATGCAGTCAGTAAAACAGAATTAAAAGTATTTGTTTAAATATATATATTTTTTGAGCAAATGGCTGCCTGTCATTCTACTGATTATTTAAAATAGACATGTTTACCAAGACTGGCTAACGCATTTCACACTGCTGTGTTCCACATCGTTTTCCTCCTTGTATTTTACCTGGCAGGCACGGCTAATCAGAAGATTAATTTAACCATTTGAAAGCCCTTTTTTAAAGCAGGTTAACAAAAAAATAGCCACCGTATTAAATTGTCATTATATAACAAAAGCTAGCAGTAAAGCAGTTAACTGTTTTTTCCCCAGCTCAGATGCGGCTCGGAGCAGTGAAACCCCCTAAAGTAGGAACAGATGATCAGCACCACAAGCCGAAGCCACGGGGATGCTCACGGAGTTGTGAATGCTTCACGGCATACAAATGAATTATCCTCATTCTTCTCCTGCCGGAGCATATAGGCCAGACCTCATTAGGATTCAATATCGCTCTGCTTTTCTAATGTTAATGTTCCAGTTATATAAGAAATGTGAAAAGGAGCTATGTATGGGGGGTGGGGGGGGATGGGGGGGAGAGCTGATGCCACATTTATGGTCAACACAATGGCATAACTCGGAAAGCTGAACTTCATCTTTTGGAGGAAATTACTCCCGTTTCCTAGCCCTATCTTCTCTCCCAACCCTAATGTTGCCTTATGCCCTTTCCTCCCTCTATTAAGTGGAGTTTAAGCGTGTGCCCATCCCACATCTCCAGCAACTGCATTAACAGGTTTTATAGCATCTATTTTTTTTTTCTCCTTTTGAGGGAAAAAAAAAATTATACCATGCTTAAGCATCAGATTGTGGAAGCTCTGAGTTAATTTTGCTGCAAAAGAAACACTTTGCATTAATAAACAACTGTAGGAGTTTTCACCATCCAGGAATAACTCAGACATTAGGCTGTGTTCTTTTGTCTGGAGAGCTGCAAGCAGGGTAATGAAAACAAAACCCACTGAGACATAAAAATACAATTTATACCTTTTTATCAAGCAAAGAGAAAGTTGGTTAACGTTTGAAAAGGGAGCAGTAATGTATATTTATTGACAATTTTATTGTAATAATTAGATGTTTACACAGTCTGGACATTGTGGCTAAATCACTTCCAGCATGTTTATTTGTAAAGGGCTGTTTTCAGGGCAGTGCAGTAGGCTCATTAAGAAGACAGACTGCATTAAGATTCAAAGAAATTACTACTTCCCGGGCTTGGCTTTGCTGGTTTGGATTTAAAATAATAAAATAGATTTTATAAAAAAAACCAAAAATTAAGAAAAATTAAAAGCCCAACAGCAATGTCATCCAAATACCCAACAGCCTAGAACGGTGAAGCAAAGTGGAGACTATTTTCTCCTGCAAAGGAAACTTAATTTTTTCTGTTCCTTAATAATCGTCTGAAATAACACACAGTGGATGCCACTTCCAAGTGCTTCTTTGTGGCTGTTAATATATATTGCTTCAACGCATTTATTTTGTGGCACTCCAGCTAAATGACTGTGTGCTGTTTACCTCCTTCTTTTCACATTGTTTTGGTTTTGTTTTTTTTTTCCAGGAGTCCTGTGAAGTTCACCTTTAGGAAGTCTGTAAGCCAGCATTTCATTTATACACTTATATCACATGAAGGTGCCTGCCTTTCCTTCATCCAAAGAAGGGTTATAATTCACTACAAGTCCCCCAAAATATTTTTAATTAACCAGAAAACCATTGCATATTTGATTTTACTATTGAGTTATTTATAGGCAAATAAACAGCCTGGATAAATCTAAATGATCTAAGGTAGGGTGTCCCTGCTCATGCAGGGAGGGGTGGAACTAGAGGATCCTTGTGGTCCCTTCCAACCCTGACTATGATTCTATGATTCTATTCTCTGATTCTAAATTCTCTACAGAGCCTTATTTGGGGGCTTTTTTTCCCCCTCCACTAATCAATCTAAAGCCATTTGTTTGACCTGAAATCATTTTCACATTCACTAAGAGAGGCTAAACACCAATTACACATTCTTCTGGTTTTACAAATGGGAGAGAAAAGCAACCGAAACAGAAAAGAACTCTCAGCAACGCAGTCGTGAGGCGAAAGTCCTTCGCCAAGTTCTGCACACAAAAGCACAGCACTGCAGTCAATGCAATATCCATTTTAAAATTTAAAAACTCTTTAAAAATTAAGGCAGCAAATAGGCTATAATGTTGCTCCTGTCCAAGTATGTTTCCATTACAATTAAGTAATCAATATGCAGTATTTATTGCTGCGAGGTTATGCATAAAGAGGCGCACATAAAAGGAACTGCGTGCTTAAACCTTCCTGACTTTCCTTTAGCTGTCGTTTAGCTGGGAAGAATGCTTCCCACCCTCCAACCCCCCCAGAAGCAGGTCTGTTAAATGCCATCCAGCAGGTTCTATATAAATGCTGTCCACTCCCCCCCCATGCTCACAAATAAAAACAAAGACGATAAAAGAAATGGATAAAGAGATGTCAGTTTGCAAAGAAAATACTGGGTTATATTTCCTGAAAGCTGCACAAGTCAACTTGCAGAGTTGAAATATTACAGATGTAGTTTCACAAGTCAATCACAGCTATATATCTGGCCTCATAATTACTGTCAGTTTTGACAGGGCAGGCAATAATTATTTTTTTTTCCTGATGTGAGTTTCAATAAAATCAGGTAGCCACATCACAAAACACTTTCTTACACACAGGATTAAAAGGACTTCTCAGAGAGATAAAAGAATACTGCCAGGATTAAATATATGTTGTACATTCAATTAAAGAGGATGAAAAAAAGGAAGAGTAACTATCCTTGCAGGTGGACCTGATCCAAAGCCTGTTAGAAGGATGGCAATGTTTCTGTTTACTCGAGTGGACCCTGTAGAAGTCCCTTTCTCTTCTCAGAAGAGGGGAAAGAAACAACAGACAAAAACAAAGACTATCTTTTATCTTCTACTTTATTTTCTAACACATTTAGAAACCAAACTGGTAACTAAAATTCAACAACCTGAGGTGAAGAAATGGCTACCGTTTGAAACTGTAGCTATTTTGCTTTAATACATGTGAGTGAAATACTTTCCGTGGTAATTAGAATCAACACAATCTCATTCATGCTCAATGCTCATTTAATATCTGGTACAGCCAAACGTGATTTAAGGCAATGCAAGGTATATGCTACCTGAAAGACACCTTCAGCTTTTTTTGTGGGCCAGATTAATTACTAAGTTAATGAAGTAATGTGCTTGTTAGGCAGGAAATAGTGAATTCGGTTCCTGCCTGGAGACTGTGAAGTTGAAAGGAAATGAGGAACGTGGCGCAGCAGCATTTTTAGTATCACAGGCAAAGAAAAACTAAAACTGAACTTGTATTTATTCTGCCATTTCAGAGCAGTGTCAGCTCACTGCTGACTTACAGAATTGCAGAAAACTGGCCTGGAACCGATCTTAGAGGTCATTTAGCACATGGCCCCAACCCCAAGGCAGGAATCGCCATGGTTCAGTCATTCCTAGCCAGTGAATTCCTCCCCTGCAGGTCCTCCAAATTCTCCAGAAATGGAAATCACAGAAGCTCCCCAGGCGAGCAACCCCAACGCTTCGCTACCCTCACCACTGGAAAGCTTCACCTCCTGCCTAATCTGCCTCTACCTGGGAGCAATGTAAGTCTGTTATTTCTTGGTGTCATCCGATGATTAACATGATCCCATTTAGCAAACTCGAAGTGTAAGCCTTTACTGCGAACAAAAGGTCACTCAAGCGTGTCTAATGCGAGATGGACTAAATGATAAAAATGACCAATTCGAAGTTTATTCTAAAGTTATGCTGTGTGTCAGGCACCCTTCATTTGGAAGGAGTGGAATTACACCCCAGGCAGACTGGAGTAGACACTGCGCAGGCTTCCTGGCTAGTCAAGAGCCGTATTTCCTGCTACTTTCAGAATGTGCAACTCCATTAAGTCCTCAGGATTGGACTTAATTATGAGAGCAATAAATTTGGCCTAGAGAGAATATACTGGGAGACATGGGAACTGTCAGTGGCCCATATACAGATGTTATAATTCTGTGTCAGTATACCCATATAACAAGATAAATCCTCATTATGATACACTTACTCCTTGGCTGAAAGGACAGAGGCGCAGCCAAAGCATTCGTCTGCCATTGACAGATGTCTATAATGAAGATGGTTGAAGACAGTAATAATACCTGCCCCTATACAATTTAGATTTGGTGGGGAAAGGCAAGGGACAATGAAACAGACAGGGTCAAACACAACTTTTCACTGCACTGGTGTACAGCTGGCATACCTGCAATGTTTTCGGAAGAGTAAGTCCCCATTAATCCTGGCGTAATCAATCAGACCTTAGCCCAGAGTCTACAGACCATCAGTGTGTGATCTGGGAGTTCAAAATTAGTAGCACATAAAATACTTCCATCTGGTTACAGGAACTATCTTCCACTGAGGAGAACTCCTCTGGACAGCTGGAGATCGGAACCAGCAAAGACATTCCCTTTGTGTTCTTAATACTCTGCATACTCATTAAGGGCCCGGCACAGAGTGATTCTGACCAGCAAGAAACATGGCACAGATAAGTCATCATTCCATATTAGGTGGCTAACTCATGGTTTTGGGTAGCCTTTATACCATGAAAATTAACTTTCCAACAACACTAACACCTTGGGTTTAAATCTTGAATTTCACATGAGTAAGAAGTTTGAGGAGCATTTCCAGTGAAGCCAAAGGACCTACAAGACAGTGTTCACTGCTGTCACTAAGGAGTTAATACTGTGCTCCCCAATTAAGAATTACATACATAACTTCCTTGAGGTTAAGGGGGATTCACATGGCTAAACTCCCTTGTTTCAGATTGCACATGCAGAACTGACTGTTTTCAAGAAGCAGACAGTGGAAAAGACAGAAAATGTTTGTGTCATTGACAACTGCCTACATTTCCATTCTTTTCTGTACTACCAGCAGAAATGACAACACGTAGGATGAACAGAGCAGTCAAGATGTAGGATGAACAGAGCATTCGAGAGACCAGAAACAGAGGAAGGGCAGACGCTAATAAGTATTATGGATGTGTTCTGAATAGCTACTGTATGGATGTGTTCTGAATAGCTACTGTAATTCCAGTTAATACACTTAGCAAACAGTAAGTCTACTGCTACTGTTAACTAGACAAAATTATTGAAATAATTGTCTGAGTGATCACAATGAATTCATAAGCAAACACTCTTTGCCAAATGAAATAAATATGCTCTCAGTAGCCAGCCTGTACAGTGTTCAATAATCTCTGTGAGTCACTCTGGTCACTTTTAGACTGAATAGCTCAAACACATATTCCCCACGTTTCAAATGTTATGACATCTAAAGGTTCTTTACATGAAGGCCTCCTCAACGGGGGCAATATCAACCAGAATGTGAAAAACTGAGTTCCACTGAAATACATAACCCTTACCATTTAATGAAAGGAGCATGATGAAATCCCTTTGCAGTCCACATATGCTTCTTGGAGTCATCAGCTTGTCTGAGGACACATAAATGGGAATGTATCACATCATGGCTTCACGTGGCATTATGTTAGATCAGGCTGTAATTCAAAACCACAGCCCACACCTGATGGACTAGCACCTGCACAAGATTGCTACCTCACTGAATTTATTAGAGAGGCTCACTAGCAACACTGCAGCCAAAGGGCCCAAGATAATATTGAACACAGATCAGTAAAGATCAGTTTTGAGCAACAGAGCAGACACACAGGTCTTCATTCTTCACTGCTTGCCTAGGTATAACACACACCACCCCTGCTACAGATTCAGGTTCATACCATCAAGTAGGCATTTCCATAGTCCACACCTAAAACTTCAGCTTGACCCAGTTTTACAAAAATCTGATGCTTCAGGGAGATGCCTCATGGGACACAATCTCCTCTTTGGAATTTTCTGTAAGTAAATGGATGCAGGAGTGAAGACAGAGTATTTAGAGTAGGGCAAGTCATAAAAATGGCTTAAGGAGAGATTCATTTGGACAATGCATTTGAAAGCTTCACTCACTTTCTGAAAATTCACACAGCCCCCATGACAGAAGGTGATGGCTTCCTGAACACTGCCTTCAAATGAGTGCAGACACATTAGAAAGAAGTAAATTCTGATCACAAATCAATAATGACCTATCGGTGACCTTGGGTGCCTATCATAAAACAGTAACTGATCAGGTAATCTCAGCCTAGAAGTGGTCAAATACTCACATTATCTGTAACGGGTCAGTCTCAGAAGCAGAAAAGAAATGGAGAGGAAGCTGCTTAGTTTATAGACCTTCCAACAGCAGTTCTCATAGTTGCTAATGTGGATTGACTATTATTTTGGTGAAGCAGTTGAAATCTAGATGAATAGATTACCCACTCCCCTTCACCGTGGTCTAGTACCTTAAAACTAAATCCAAAATTAGCTTGAAACTAGTGGAGAAAGATGTTGCAAGGAGTGAGCCTGGAGTATTTTATTGCTATAGGCAACCAAACATGAGTTTCACAAAAAGCACACAGATTTTTGCTAAGAGGCACCTGACATAATGCACTAAGAATGGCATCATAATAGGAAATATAGGATGAGAAAGGGGAGAAGTTACTAGAACAGAGCCTTTAAGCAACTGGAAATAGGCACTTTTAAATAGGTTTGGGTTTTCTTTCTGTAGTAAAGGTACCATGGCTATCATGAGCATGCTGACATAAACATCCTTCAGAAAGGAGAAACCAGCACCAGAAGATTGTAAATGATTATACAACAAAACCCACTCCTTCCCACACATACATGTGCATTCAAGCCTGGCTGCTTTTAATTTACATATAGGGAAAGAACGGCAGCCCTTTTGGAAGAGAGCAGCAGGAAAGGAAGGTCCCTCTGCTTCCCTTGATGCCACATGACTGTTCACAGATTTCATCCTTCCCCTTCCAAACTGAAATAAGGCTCAGAGGCTGAAGATCACCGGTGAATAAACTGAGTTGCCCATGCCTGTCAGACTGTCTGTGCTCAGCTCTTCTCATGCTGACCCTATTAGATTTGGCTATTAAAAAGCAGCATTGGGCCATGTCAGCTCTTGGGTGGGAGACTGCCAAGGCACACTTCCATGCTGCTGGCATTTGAAAGATTGATAATGATCCTGTGTAATCCTTTTATTTTTTGCCTTTAACACAGGCAGTTCTGCACAGGGGTCAGTTCTGTGGTGTACAAGCCCTGTCTTGCAGCATGAGGTGCAAAACTAAAACCCTGATTGCCTGTGGCCGTCAAAAATCCCATGGCACTATTTACAAATATGCAAGCAATTACAGCAGACTGGAAGTAGCCAAACTGCTAATTCCATTCTGCCAACATAAATCCTCCCATTGTAAATGAATGTGGATTTTTTTTTTTCATCTCACAGCATAAACTTTAAAGCCTTGCTGTAAAATGCTCATTAGCCATTGCCTATCTTTATGGAGTAGGGCTTGCTTTACAGAAGAAGGTGGAAGGAAGTTTGTTCCACAGCTTGTGAGACACTGAGGCTACTTCAGGGTAAAAGCTCCAACACATTAGTCTGCTACAAGAAAAAAAAAAAAGAATAGACTTGTTTTTTAGTGCCATTTGAAATATTCTGCCTGTTAATCTACCAGTAGCTCTTCTTCTCAGCCTGGCTGCACTGTTATACTCTATTCCTCCATACGTTGCTACATGACAA
Source organism: Pogoniulus pusillus (assembly GCF_015220805.1). Taxonomy (NCBI): domain Eukaryota; kingdom Metazoa; phylum Chordata; class Aves; order Piciformes; family Lybiidae; genus Pogoniulus; species Pogoniulus pusillus. Next base: position 7,951,874 of record NC_087291.1, on the reverse strand, counting down.
CTCCTTGGATTTTTAAGTTTTTCATGCTAAAATAATTGTCCCTCCCAAAAGGCTGGGAAGAAGTTAGCACTTCCAGTTTTGAATTTGACCCATGCTGGCACAGCTTTCAGGTGCAGAGTTTCTGAACTCAGCTTTTGCTTTGAACCCAGCTCCCTGCAAATTTCTCTGCATGGTAGCTTGGATGAGGGAAAGTTCCAAGCAGCAGAAACTAAGTCGTCTAGATCCCACTACAAAATGTTGCTTACACAAATCCATAAAAAGAATTCATGACTTATCACTACCTGATCTGCTTTACAATTTAGAGGGAAAAGATACATAGACAGATAGATACACACATACATGCCTTGGCACAACACTGTTGGCTATGAAAAGCAGCATCCTTTTGACCTGAACATCTTATCACAACCTCAGTCTCCCTCTGCTTCTTCCTGTAGCAAGGAGAGACTGGTCAAATCACAATTCCATCCCAGAAATACTGTGCTTACATCCAATCAAAATCCACGATTTTAACTCCATGCTTCAAAGCTGCTTGGTTCCAGTTGCCCACATTAAGACATGGGGTGCTGGGCAGGAAATTAAAGAGAGATGCAGATTTGGCAGAGCACTCTTCACTGAACTCAGTGTCAGTTTTCTTCTAAATAAAGATGGAATTAAACAGACACTTGTCTGAGAAGCATCAGCTTCAGAGAAACCCTGGAAAGGTTTTACAGTGTATCAGTAGACTGCGCTACATAAAGTAGATCATCGTTTATAAGGCTTCCATGCATACACTTGTTCCCACAGTTACATACTAACATATTCTATGTCAAATGGCTGGTGCAGCTGAAGAGCATGCCATTGTCATCTACCTGGGTACCTTCATCAGGTTGTAATATTTTTAAAGCTTTCACTGATCCCAGTGAACTTTACCAAGCCAGGATTCCTATCTAGAGCCACAATTTCATTTTGCTTTACCTGAGATAGATAGAAAAAATGGATTTCTATATTTTGGCTACAGAGAAATCAGTGCCTTTCTTTTGTTTAGTTCAGCTTACAGCATCTCTTTCAGAAGGAAGACAAAGAGTATTCGGCACAAGGCACTTTGAAATTGTATTGCCTCTTTTACAGTTACTGCTCTGAGAGGCTAATCCAGAAGCAACCAAATTCAATAGCTTCTCAGCTGCTACAGTCTTTGGATCAGATTCTAAAGGGTTATTTTTTATGCTGTGTGAGATTGCAGAACCAAAAAGGAGTAAAGTTTATACATTTGGCTTTCAGTACAGAATGGGATCTTAGTTAGCATCCACGTTCAGCTTAATTCCAGTCAAAAAAAAAAAAAAGGATTTTTTATCATTAATAGAGGAGCAAAAGGTTGATGCACATCACTTCTCTAAATGCTATGCACAGATCTCTCTGATGGAAGAACCAGTACATGTAATTAGTGGCAGCATGCACAAAGAGCTATATCCTAACTAGATGCTGGGAAAATGTGTTAATGACTTGTCTGTATGTAGAAGTACATGAAAACATACTAAAGAGTGGCATCATTATATCCAGGCGCCTCTGCTATAAAAAGCATTTGTATTACCCTTACTTCTCTGAATAAATTCAGATGACAGCCCCATTTCATTTCTTCATTCAGTCTGGAGGCCAGATGGCATTAGAATCATTTACTTCACCTTGTTGTGCTTAATTACTACAATCAACACACTATTTTCCAAATTAATCATAACAAAGTAATTTCATTAGTAACACAGCAGGCTGTTGAATTATTAGCATCATAACAGTTTGCAAACAATTAAACTTTATTTGAACCTTAAAAATTTGCAGAGTAGAACATTACTGTAAGATCTAATGGCAGTACAGCACAAATCCAGGATGCAGCAAACAACTGAGTACAACACCGTGCAAAATAGGACTTGCAATCACCTTTTGACAAAGGTAGCGGCTTTACTGTTCACAGAAAGGCAAGTGCAACACTGAAAATAAAGCAGTCAGCGTTTTCTACCATTGAGTTTTGTTTCGGTAGTATTAACAGAGCTTTTCTTATCCAAAAAAAAAAAGGGGGAAAGGTTATGGCATTTACAGATTTAAAGCACACAATTCATCCCTGGTCCGTTCCGAGACACTTTGAGTGTGCTTCAGGACATCTTTCACATTTTGACTTTTAAGGCAGCTTGTTTATTCCCCCCTCCCTTCCATGCGCTACGAGGAGGAGGGAAGCCCTAAAGCAGAAGTAGAGACAAAAGACACTTTATTTCCCTGGCTGCCACCACCCAGGAGGGGCAAGCGCGGCAGGGTCGCGACTCATGGCTTGGGTCAGGACGCCCTCTGCTGGAGAAACGGCAGAAGCGCCGCCGGGCCCCGAGAGCGGGGCAAAGAGACGGGGCTGAGCCTCCGCCCGTGCTGTGAAAATTTGCTGCCACCTACTGCCGCGGGCGCGCAGTGCAGCGCAGAACCGCGCACAGCAACGCCGGGCCGCGCAAACTAATGCAAAGCCTCGCATGGCAGCGTATGGCCTCGCAGGAGAGTGCAGGACGGTGCGCAGCCTCCGCCCGCTGCCCCTGCTTTCAGCCCGGCTGCTCCGTACAAGCGCACCGGGCTCGGCCCCGAAGTCAAGTTTGGCGCCTACGCGCGTCATCTGAACGAGAGGAGGGGGCGCTTGGTCCCCAAAAAGTCGGTGGTGGTGGGACTGGGAATTACATAATTAATAAAAGGCCACTTTGGCGGGCAGATTAATTACACTGCCAGGTTAACAAGAAGGAAGGAGCTTTTCTAGACGTGATATTAACGCTTCACATTCTGTACACAAGCCACAAGTACACTTGATAAATTAAAGTAGTAAAAGATCTGAAGACTATAATCTATCATTTTAATGCTTCGCTGATAACATGCAGAATCAATTTCAATGACTATCTCTTTCCTAAAAAATTGCAGCACAACTCTGTACCCTGTTTGACTCCCATTAGAATCCAGTGTACCGTCGAGTATTGAGGCACGAGGTAACAGAAAGCACAACATCTTAGTTTACTGAAGTTCACTAATTCTGAGCTCAGACCAACTTTACCTTTTAACCCACAGTGTTTCCAGGACCCGCCTGAAGCATAAACAGCACAAGCAACTACAAGGGGACCTGCACAGGCTCAGCAATTTGCAGACTGGCTTGACCTGCCTCTTTGGCAGATGAAGGGTCTCACAAATCAAGCGTGTGGGAGGATTCACAAAAGTTGATCTTGCATGCTAATAGTAAAGTGCATCTCCAAGAGTATTTAAAGTATTAACTCTGACTTGCCCAAACCCTTGTCCACAAGTGATAGTATTTTAGTGTACGTTTAAGTTTCAACTGATGTTTTCAGCCATAAAGTTGCAGATTTGACACTAAGGCTGCCCCAGCAGCTGTTACTAATCCATATAGACTTGAAGATCCCTATTGTACAACTTGCATCAGAAATTCTACCTATCAACAAGGTATCCAGATTTTGCTCTGTGAAAGTGTCTGTAAGGTACAGATAAAATACTTCACACTACAGACAAAAATCATTCTAACTTGACATTTAGCTCATCTTTGACTCAGCAAAAATTGTGTGGTTTAATATATTATCTTTTTTTCCCCAGATTTTCACACAATTTCTATCTCCAAGTCATAATGGTTACCAGGGCATTATTACCACACAGGCTGTATTACACCAGCACAAGAATCACAGGAACACAGAATGGTAGAGGCTGGAAAAGACCTCTGGAGACCATGTAGTCCAATTCCCTTGCTAAAGCAGGTTCACCTAGAGCAGGCTTGTGATAGTAACAGTAATTAACTATAGTTATAGTAATAGAACAGTAATTAACAATACAACACTAAATATATAAGAAAAATAAATAATTGGCTAAAACATAGTATCAAAATACTCAGGAGCAAAATACCCTGAAGACTTGCAATATTACACATAAATTCCCCTTAATCTTCCTAGGAAACTGCACAAAATGTACAGTGAGCATTAAAAGGTTAATGCATTAATGTATGCATGAACTGAGTAATAGTTTTCTACTTTCAAAGTTCAGTTTAATTCTTCTAAATCTAAGGAACAAGAAGAAGTGGTCAAATTATCTATGGCTAGACAGAGAGCTGCTAATGTGCTCTGTATTGCTATAGGTGTGCTTTCTTTCAGAGAATTTGACTGTTTGCTTGCTCGTGCCCCATATGCTAGTTGTCATCTGTTTCATTCCCTAGCATTGTAATTCTATAAAAGTGGCTAAGAACATTTCCACAGGGTTATGATCAGCTATATTTTTTAATGTTTAATATACACAAGGCAATATTCTGACTACATTCACTGAAAACACAAAACGCCTACAGCTGGATCTTCTTCCAGAGGCCAGGTCTGTAGAACTGCAGCTGCACACCACTCTTGATTTCATGTGCAGATTTCTCCTGATTAGGGAGAGAGAAGTTGAAAGTTCATTGTTAACCAAAGAAACCTCAAACATGCATATCAAACCCAGTCCAGATATCTATCCCCTTCCATGGTTTTCTGCACAGGCAGATAAGTAAGTAGTACTAAATTAACAAAACTAACTGGAAAACACACTAATTTTATTTAAAGAGGAAAAAAAAAATCTGGAAAAGGAAAGTAGTTGTAAAAGCCATCATCTGTACACTGTGGTTTAATATTTTAGACAGAAACCCCCAAAAAAGTGCTTTAACTGAATCTTCAATATATTTTGCCATAATCTTTATGTTAACAGAACTACAAAGGTTCCAGGAAAGAAATACTTATGAAACAGAGAACAAGGGAACATATAACCCATTACAGAAGATTGGATTAAAATGTACTTACCCAGGCCTCTCAAATATCATACATCTCCATTATGTAGGCTTTAGGCACTAAGCCAATGGTTCCCTTCATTTCTCCTACCCACCAGCCAAATTCATCGTACTCCTAATTGAAAACAATATGCAATATTAACCTTTAGTCTGATATAAACGCCACGGAGTTTTGTAGGCAACTCCTTACGGATGCTTTCTCTTATATCCAGTTATAATCATTTCAAGTGAAAATTAAAACATTGGATCTTTTTGTTAGAGGCATTTGCATGCAGAGTAAGGCAAAGACAGAAGTTAAATTTTGAGAAGGGCAGACAGGCTGAGGAAAATTTCTTAATTATGGCCACGCTTCTCCGTAACACCTACTAAAAATAGCTGATCTCTCCATCCCCTATTCATCACTAATACAAAAACCTTATCTGTGTAACCAAAAATCTAACAGCACAACGTTGACATGTAAAAATCAGCTGAAATTCTTTCAGTATCACAACATTGAACTCGAAGAAACTTAAAATCAACTGCTTTAAAGACCTGCCTTGCTCGAACGTGCAGGCAGCGCTGCTCTGTATCTGACATATAATCTCTTTCTATGGACAAAGTCTACTATTGCTTTAGGCTTAGGGGAAATTCTACAACAGATCTATGTCTGACAGATGACTAATGCACTTTTGTTTGAAATTTGTTTAGGCTTAGTGAGATAAATACGAAACAAAATGAATTATAATAGTTTTGGAGGCGGGGGACACACACACACATAATATCTTCCAAAAGCAATACCAAGTAAGAGTATTGTGGGATCCAAATTTAATTTTTTTCCTATGAGGTAAATATTTTAAGATCAATCCTAACGGCAGTTCAATAAATTGTAACAGCTGAAATTGCACACACACGTATATTGAGTTACAAATGAAGCATTATTAAAACAGAGAGCCCATTCAAAACTGAACGATTAGCAAGATAGAAATTACTTTGGAACAAACAGGGGAAAATACAAAATACACAGATATCTCTGATAAGCAACATCTGCTTCCTGCTACACTGCTACTCCTGACAAGAAAAGCAAGAGGCTGGAGCATTTTGAATTAATGGTCCTACTGAGATGAAGCTATTATTTTGACTGTAGATAAAGTTTTTCAGTTATAAATAGTCAAGTGGAGCTTAAGGGTTAATGGAGTTTCATTAGAGCCCCAGCTATAATGATTTGCTGCTGGCGTATTTGGCCTGGTCGAGAGTTCTCTAGGGTCCTATGAGGTGCTTAGTGTACTCAGCTCTCCCTATACTTAACTATGATGAAGCCCTGTTGATGGCCCAATTTCATGTGGGCCCAGATTTTTTCTTCTTTTCCCCTATTTTTGCTCTCTTCCCCTCCCCCCCCCTCCCTTTTTTTTCCTGTTGTTTTTATTTTGTTTGGGGTTTTTTTTGTTTGGTTTGGTTTTTTGCTTTGTTTTGGTATTGGTTGGGATTTTCATTTGTGTTTTCTTGGAGGGAGGTTGTTGGATTTTATTATTGTGGAAGGCTGAACATCAGTCTTAAATATTCCCTTCCTCCTCTCCACAGTGAATTGGTCGTTTAAAAGATTCTATCCTACCAGCCATAAAATACCACAGTTAAGTGTGATTTAAAGAAAATCCACATAAAAAGCAGCAGGAAACTCTTCATTTATGATACAAACACACAAACGAGAAAGCTGCAAAAATAATTTCACCTTCTTCCTCTTTCCATTGCAAACCAAACTGCTGGGGATGCGTCAGGTCTGAAAGCCTGGAAGTATCTGTACCTGATGTTCAATGCGAACTGCTCTCCACAGAAGTTAAGAACTGCCCATAACCTTTCCCATGAGGGTACACATTCCACCCCAAATCCTTAAAGACTAAATAATACCCTGACACTGAGGTTTATAGTGTTCCAGATCAGCCTCTTTTGGGGAAAAAAAAAGCAAAATAAATCTAAGCTTTGTCTCACAATGCGTTAGTTAAATATACAAAGTGGATTTCTAGACTGGAGTGGGAAATTGTTGAAAGGTGTAATACTCACATATACTACTGGAATCTCAGCAATAAATCTCTCCAAAAAAAAAAAAAAAAAGCAACAAAACATTTTAAGCTGTTACATGGAACTAGTGAAGTGACTGACAAGGGTGATTAAGGAAGTTTTGCCAGACATCAGCCAAAAAAACAAATAACACATGAAACGAGGGAAGTGGCTTTAGTTAAGCGGTCATTAAATTGCATATGACAAGTCACATAGAAAAATGCCTGTGGATTGCATGAGCCATTGAAAATGCTGCACTCAGCAACACGACATGAACATAGAAACAATTGTTTTTAAAGAAACAATTAAGATACCTCAAATTAAAATTACAAGCATGCTGCTGTTACAAAAACTTTCTGCAGTTTGCTGCTTATTAATACACCACTTCTTGCTCTGGCATGAAGCTAAGAGAGAAGATGAAATGAATGTTGATGTAACGGACTAGTAAACTAATTTAAGGATTCTCTGCAACCATTATACCATACAGACAGCATTGCAACACAGAAGCTTTTACTTTATGTTACTATTCTTTGCCTGAGTCTCAAGAGCAACATGAATCCAAATTAAACTATTTGTGGTCTGTAGCAGTATGAACAAAAATATAACGCAGACCTACCCACCAAGAATATAAAACTTTAATCTTAGGGTTTAGAATCATAAGATGGCACTCACTTTTAAACTGATTAAAGTACAGACATTTCTCCTTGAACTCCTAACCACTCTTTTCTGTCATCAGTACCACAAAAGAGTGCTTAGTAGTCAGGCAGATTAAGTAGCCCTTCCCAGTCCTTTCTTGAAGTCACACATACAATCCGAATTGATGTATTGTTTCTATCAATGTTACCAATTATAAACTCCTTCATAGCAATATAATTTAATTAATACACTGCTGTTGTGAGGCCCATACGTCTATTAGTGCTGCTTTAAATGTGTAGAATAGAAGTCTAAAGACCACATTGGAGGGAAACAATGATTTATACACAGGAGGATGTGAATACAGCTAGGAATTTTACATTTCTCTTTAAGAGTTGGGAAACGTGGTGCTTTTGCAAGCATCCGCTTCAGATCTCAGGTACCACTGGGTTTACCATCTGGTATCCCTCACTGTATTCAGCTCTTAACATCCCTGCTAACACAGGCAAGCGACTGTACTTCAGAAGGACTGATAAAATAATAAAGAGTCCTTTAATCTACAGGAAACCATTGTAGTCAATTTATAAGAAATATTGCATCCCTTTGTAGGATGTGTAATTATTTTCTATTAATCATGTGCTATAAAGCTACATTATGTGGTTATTCTGTTATCACTAGAAAGAGGCCTGCAGTCAGCTCCTGACAATGTTAGGTAATTACTAACACAAAGCTTCTTTCTCCTTATGTAGAAATGCTATCAAGATCCAGAGGTGCTGTGATGCTCAGTGTATGAAAATAACTCTCCAAAGAAATTCAATAACAGCAAAATGAATTGCTCCAAGGCAAACAGAGGGATAGGAGAGGGGGCAGGGCCAGATCTAGCAATGAGGAGAATGCACAAGTGTGCAGCCAGGGCTTTGCCATGTGACTGGGAGCACATTTGCCATACCAGCAATGCTAGGCAGGGGTTGGGGGGAGGAAGGGGCCACTGCAACCCCTGCATGACAAGCCAGGGCAGTGGGATATGTTATGCCAGATAATACCATACAACAGCCTTAACAAATGGCCAAATACTTTCTAAGCTACTTCTGTGTTTTCACTGTCTTTAGTAAGAGCGCATTTCTCTTCCTCCCCCCCACCCCCAGCAGAAATGTATTTACCAAAGTGAAATAATTTCACAGGGCAGCAAGGAACAGATTACAATTCAACAGTTAACATGCTGGCAAAACACTCCCTGTACAGCACGCTATAATGCAGGGTGGGGGAAATCCCATCACGGTTTACGGGCTCCTTAAATGCTCTCAACTGAACAGACTGCGAGCAGATGCTTCTCCTTGTCCCCATCCCACCAGTTTCACTGCACTGGTGTGTACATTACCTATCTCTTCACGAGGCACTGATCATAAAAGTTTTTGTCACTTGGGGAAAATACACCAGGTAGAAACACACTCCCTGCTTCTCACATATATCTTCTTAGCCCAAGATGTTTGTACTATTTAGAACTTTGAGATGCCAGAAACTGTTTATACGCAAAAGGATCTCCAGAGCAGATCCTCTGCGCAAATGAGGATCTCCTGATGCCTTTGCACCACGTTAACTTCTACAGACTTGGGCAAAAGTTAAGAACATCTGTTCCCTGTGCAATTAATCTCTATTGTTCTATACATATGGTGTGTTTTTTCCATGTGTGTAGGGTGAGGGGGGTTTTATTTGTTTTGCTTTTTTAAAAAGAGCTGCTGAAAAACTTTATTGTGGTTCAACGCCTTGAAGAAAACAATGGCATGGGTGGGTTGGTTGTTTTTTTTTTTTTAAACACAACTGAAGTGTGTGAATTCAGGATTTTTCCTCCTGCCCTCTTCCAGTGGCACTGTTAATATTAACTTACAAGCCGAAGACCTGCAAACTGGAAACCTGCAAAGCAAAATGTATCTATAGCCTTGTTTGGGGTTCAAATAAGTAGCCTGTCCTATAAAGCTGAGGACATGTGGAAAGCAAGGAGAAATTTTCTTTTTTGAGAAGGATATCCTGAGGGGGGGAGAGGGCATCTTGGCAAGGCAATACTTTAGAATATCTCTAATTCAACCAGGAGTTTCAAACTAGCTGAAAAATGTAATGTTAGAACTTCCTTTAGGGTAACTACTGAATGATACACTACCAACCAGGGAGCATTTTTGGCACAGAAGAGCATTTTCAGTAAAATGTAGAAAATGACAAATGTTTTAGACAACTGAATTAGACTTCTTCACAGGTAGCAAAGTTGTTTTAAGACAGCAATAAAATGGTCATCTTTAAGAATCTGAGCTGCAGATTTATTATAGGATTGCATATTTGGGGTTTACTTCCTGCAATAATATGAGAAACCAGTTGAAGAGTTCCAAACTGGGGTGGGCAGGATGAATTCAGAACCCAAACTGGCCCCTGAAAACACCCTGGAAAAAGAGAAGAGCCATTTTATTTGCCATTAGATGAAACAATGCAAATTGCTTTTCTAATAAGGTAGGTAAATGCTTACATATTATCAGCATGCAAGCCAACAGAGCTAGAGTCACTTTAACCTTCCACTTAAAGGCCTCTGCTTTATCTCACGCTTAGCCATGTATCCCTTTTTTATCTTTTCAGTAAGGAATAGCCCTAAACAATCCAGGAGGAAATGTACAGCTTAGTACTGCATTTTAGCTTTGATGAGAAAATCCCACTGAAGGGAATAGCCCAATGCTCCCACCTTCCTCACTTAGGCTCACTTTGCAGAGCTGTCAGTCTCAGAGAGTACACATGGAAGATGCACCTGAATGTCCTCCAACCACTAACAACACAACCTCAATTCTACACAGCTAGGACCTCTTTGGACATCAAACCACTTTGAAATCATACTTTGTACATACTGTGGTCTCAGCACTAAGCATTTCCCTCTGCAAATCTGTTCCAATTGGTGATCCCTATTTGCTAAGGAAGACAGCAGTGGTACGGTTGTGGGAAGAAATCACTCTTAAATTTGGATCTCAGTATGACTGGTCAGCAAACAGCCTGATCAAAACAAAAAGAACTTGGGATTTGAGTATGCTTTTCAGATCCTTTTGAAAAGTACTGAGTAAATACATGTGAGGAAGATTATACATATGATGTACAAAATGCTCACACTCGTTATGAAACAGCTGTGCTATTGAGTTGTCTTTTATTTCACAAGCAGTAATCTGAGCTATGGAAATTTTTTTGTCTTCACTAAGCAAAAAAAAAAATCTCAACAAACTAATTGAGATGTGAGCAGCTTAGCAGACATTTCTTGTACTGAAAACAAAAACTCTGCTACAATAGAAATGTACAACCACTGAGTAAAGGGCAATCTAGATACCAAGATAACAATATAGTTTGATGGAAAATTCTAGAGCAAAGGGTTAAGTCACAAATGAGCATACCATAGTTCATAATACCAGAACAAGCAGCATTATATTGCATTGGCAGGTACTAAAACAATAACAGGGATGGAGAATTGCAGTTTGAGGTTATTGTTTGTTGGTTTAAAGTGAGCAAAAATACAAATGAGATGGGAATTAAATTAGCTTCAAAGTTCAGTAATTCTTCTAAGCAGATGTCTGCTGACATCTAAGTAAATTTCCATTACTACTTGCATTTGGCTGGTGAAACTGTGGAATTTCCCAACATGAAACATGCACCTAAAGCAAGCAAATGCTGCAAGTGCTGCACGTGCACAAACAGTCTACACCAAACTTGAAAAAATAAAAATTAGAGCTACCTCTACTCACAGTTGCCTTTGTTTCTGGAAATTGATTTCTTGAGTAGAGCTATGGAAGATTTATAAAAAGGATTGTTACATCACAGCTTGTTTCCCCATTTATCATACGGTCTTGAAAGTAAAGGTGAGCCCATAAATGAGCAGGAGTTGAGAGCAATCATCTCCTTAGCAAGAAGGATGCCCACGTATTGCATTTGTAATAGTTAATATTGACTAAGAAGTCATATTAACTGCACCAGTATCAATATCAACCTGTATCAGTGAAGCTATGAAAAGTTTTCTATTGCATAAAGGGAGCTGGGTATACTTTCCTGAAAGCTCATAAGATTCAGGGATAAGTTATAAAAACTACTTGAATATAATACTGAAGAATGCTAGAAATTAAAATTGCAAGAGTTTATCTGCATAAATACCCTGATGAATTAACCTCAAAATTTACCTATTCTTTACATAAAAGTTAACAATGATTATTGCAGCAGTTCTGTTAATTCTGCTGCAAATAAAACCATGGCTTTTTGAAGGAAACTCCCAAACACAGAAAAACTTAGACAGAATTTTGAAGGCTTTTTTTTTTTTTTTTTTTTTTTTTTTGCCTTTGGTACCAGCTGAAAAGCCACAACAGACATAAATATTTAGGTAATAGGGAAAAGAGCTCCTGAATGCACCTCTAAAACAAGAAAAACACGCTTTTCTACAGTAATTACACCAGTCAAGCACAGGCATTTGTACTACCAGAGTGTAAGCAGGCAAATCATGCTCGTTGCATTAACACTGAATTTGGATGCTCAGTTTAAAGCAAATTACAAAGGGTTTATCTTTGCACAGTGCTTAGCTACTTTTAGGAAGTAAATGCTGCCAAACGGAAACTATGCTCAATCTTCTACAAGGCATTCACTTAGAAACTTACATGCAACATATTCCTCCTCTCGCTTTATTTACATTGCATCAATGCCAGAATTTGCTAAACTGGTCATAATTACTTCTGTGGTGCCAATTATCTCATTTCTCAGAAATTAAACAGTCGGTTTCCCCCTCATTTCTACAAAGATATGTTAAAAAAGCAGGTAAAAACATACTGCTCTGGCATAACTGTTCCTAGGAGAGACAAATATCTGTCTTGCCACATTTGTCAAGAGCAGGCTACATCATTTATATTTAATTGTAAAACAAAGCACTACTACGTGTTGCAACGATACGTTTGCTATTTTGGTGATGCTTCACCTTTCCGACCGTAACGCTGCTCTACCTGTGCTTACTTCCTTATCAGCAAAATGTGATTTCCAAGAGTAATGTGCCTACCTAGCTGCCACATGATAGAAAGGCAATAAAGCCATAGCTAGGTTCAAGCTGGAGCTGAATTTATGACACCATTTTGGAGCCATTCGCATCCCCTCCTGGCAGCACCTGCATCTCTCGCTTGCGGCCGCTAGATGGTGCGGATAAATTAAAAAGCCAAGCGTTCCCACCGACTGCCACACCATCCAAGCGTTAATGCAGTGCCTTAGGAAACAGGCTTTGGAAGAAAAAGTCTTGACCCGCTTCCCAGGATGGTTAGGTTCACTTTTCCTTTGGTTGTATTTTCACTTATCAGACAAAGGACTCGTAAATGGTCAGGCCTTGAAACTGAATCAAGTGCAGGGTTAAGATGTATGATTCTCTGGCACTTCCTCCTCCAGGGACCCTAAATTCAGAGCTGACAGTAGTGGCCAACGCTCTTTTTTTTTTTTTTTTTTTTTTTTTTTTTCCTGAAAAAGCTGTAACAATCTTTAAGAGAAACAGGGTTGAATTTTCTGGGCTGTATTTTGGAGTAGAAATCATTCCCAAAGAGAGAGGCTCTATATCTCTGCAGCAGCAGCAAGCCTGTTGCAAGGACCGAGAATGGATTAATCACAGCACGACCACAAGACAGTTGATATACAGAGGACAGCTTAAGCTACTGTTTTTCTATTCTGCTCCGTTTTTTGTAAATCAAATTCCTTGCTCTGGGGGAAGGAACAGCAGTTGATTTTTTTTTTCACCTACAAGCTGAAGATTTTCTAGTCCCCATGTTGTACTAGAAGAGCACAAGTTGCTAAACTTGTGCAATGGAATCTGTTTGTACATGGGCTTTTTTTTTTTTGGGGGGGGAGGAAGAGAGGGAAGAGGTGGTTATTTTAAATTAGTACCATTCTTCAATGCTGTGTAACTACTTGAAAGTCTGCCCAATCCAAGAGTGTTACCTGGCCAGCAGTAATGCAATTCAGTTATTAGTTTAAGTGACAATGAAATAGCTCAAAAGACATAAGTAGTTGCATTACCATTTAGTAATACATCTTCTATATTTTTATAGAGGGCTATATTTCTACCCATAAATCTTAAATTTACTTAAAGAGAAGCTGTTACATTTATTATGTGGAAACACTACAATTAAAGGTATCATGAAATATTTAAACAACTGTGACAAGACAGAAGACTTCAAAACTAAAACAAACAGGTGCCTTTAGCTTTCATGTACCGGTGTATTTCAGTGACCTACGACATCTTTGGCATTAATTACACTGAATAGCAATTACATTTGAGATATATATTGTACATATATTTTAATTAGTTTTTTTTTTAATGAAAACTTTAAAAGCTCAGGTTTTGTTGTAGCATGTGGAGAAAAGAGAAATTTCCTTTGATGAATTGTTCAGAAGCAGACTTCAACAGACCATGAGATAGATCTTTTAGGAGAGGTCTTGGGTTATTGGGGGAGTTAAGGAAAAATAAGAAAACTAGCCAACATTAAAGCAGAATAAAATTTCATGCTTATACTGCTTATCATCACTTTAGATGAGGGGAATTCAATTCCTCATTCACTTTGCAAGCAGGAAAGCAGCAAATTAAAAAATGCCCAAATCTGTCAGAACAAACAAATATGGAATCTGAGCTGTCAGAACAATTACAACATACACACAAAGATGAAAGCATCAAAAAACTAAAGCATCTTCTGTAGCAAAGCACACAAAAAGTCAGAATCAGCACAGCCAGGAATATAAAACAGGAAACAAACAAAAAAAATCAAATCCATAACATAGAAGATGATTTTGAATTGTATAAGGTTAACTTTTACAAGCAGAATGCACATTGTCTCCTGTTAAACCAGTTAACAAATGGTAGCCAAGGTTTAACAAGTAAATAAACAGGCTTTCAAGTTAATTCCTGTTACACTGCTATGCTTTAAAAGTGATTATAGTTCATTTGACAAAATAATTAATTGCAGTGAATATCTGATTGCAAACAAAGGATCTGAAAGGGAGTGCCAGTTTCCCCCAATAGAACTGTGGGAATGTGCCCTTCTGCCATGGCTCTCTTTTTAACAACTTAACAGCAGCATCCCGTACCTTGCTGAGAATGTAGATAACATCACCACGTTTAAATGTCAACTCATCAGGGAAATCTCCTGTGCAGTCCCACAAGCCTTGATAGAAATGGGCATAATCGGTACTTTTGCTCTCTGAAATGAAAACAGCATCCAATTACAAAAGGATAAAGACCGAAGGACTAAAGTTACTAAATCTCCAGTTGGTACAGAGCCATTTATTAGCACACATTTCTCAACACTCACCAGCCCTCCCCTGCTTTTTTAGAAGCAGCTCCTCCATCCCACAGAAGTGGAAAGCAAGCTTAACGTGTAAGCCCTTCACTGGCAAGTTGTATCACTTAAAGACACGTAGCTACAGGTTTTCAAAGCATTTCCCAGCTGCAACTTAAAGCAGCTACTTTTCTTCCATTAATATATTTCCAGCAAGCCACATTTGTATCTCAACTCGAAACTGAAAAATCTGCTAGAATACAATTAATAATCATCTGTGAGAAGAAGCCAAAGTATTTTCTGATACGTCTCCCCTCCCTCTCCCATTCCAAAGAAGCTAAATAACTTCTCTGAGAACATTTGAGATAATCCTTGATTGTTCCTTCTGAAAGACTGGAGAACTTCAAAACTGTTGCTGAAGCTGCATTTTAAAAATATTTGTGTCAGCTCCAGTTTAGGACATTAAACTCTGGCTAAACATGCAACTACACTACAGTCATAAACTCATCCTTCTAACAGCATAAGCACAATGGATGTGCTGTGTTCAAGCTGCCATACAGACCATTAACTGATTGATTATTTAGCACTCTCTGCTCTGTAATACGGCAATAACACAGTAATAAATGCTTTGTCATGCACTTACAAAACAGAGTACATCTATTGAAACACAGTGCTTACACACGGTTAAATACACTGGGTGCTTCTGTTACACTGCAAACTATTTCCTGTTTTTAATTCCCTGAGAATGGAGTGTGATGAGTTAATGCCAAAAGAATGTAAGCAATACCACTAAGATGACCAGTTACATTATGTATACACTAACCAGACAGAATGTATATGTACTAATAATTTACATCACTGGAAAGCTATCTTCTAATTCTGATAACATAAATATCACTGAACTGGCTGGATCAAGGCTGTCATCTTAGTTTTGTTATATGATCCTTGAACAGCAGGCTTGCTGGTTATTCCAACATATCCCAGTTACATTTGCATGTCATTAGCACTCTACAGCATTATTTATAGTTTATGATTTAATCATGATTGGTTCACTTTATTACTGAAAAAACCCTACTAAAATATCAAGTACCAAGAGATACAAAGTGTAATGCTATAGAAAACGTAGCACTATTCCATTTGGTTTTCCCTGTTTTGACAAATACTGGTTTTAATTTTAATACTTCTTTGTATGAGCAAGAAGAGATTGTTTTCTATTCATCCATTTTCATCTCTGTTCTGCGCTGTCTTCTTTTGATGGCAAGACTGTCATAAAATTAAATGTCCCAATCTTCAATTTAAAGCTGCTATACAAGTTAGCCACCATTTAATTTTCCATGAACTGGTGATTAGTAGCTACCACTGGCTATAGAGCACCAGGGGGCATTCTGACTGCCAGTGCACAAATTTCTTCTGTCCTCGCACCAAAAGCAGCAATACGAAGATAATAAACCCCTGACCATTCAGAAATGAGAGATTTCATTTCTCTCTGTGTGTAGGCAGAATAATTTCAAGAGGAAGAATAATTTCAAGAGCAAGACAGAACACATTTCAAATGTAGCACCTCCAAATTTTGCCCCTTCTCATTTGTCAGCTCATTATCCAGCAATTTAGCATTAGACAATTATAAACAGCAAGACAGATTAGCACCAAAATAATTTGTGACCAATACTAAACCTGAATCTCTAATTTGGGATAAATACTAAATCTGAATCTCTTCTCAGTCTTTTGATACAGCACTGACCACAGTTCCCAGCTCTGCCCCATAAAAGACAATGGAAGCCCATGTGAGAAAGAAAGCTAAAAGAGCTATTTTTGTGTATTACACCTTTCATATCTTTCAGCAGCTGTCGATTTGATTTGGTTTAAAATGCATCAGTCAGGATTTTTACCTCTTTAGAACTACACTGAAATGAATCATTACTTTCCATATCGAAGGTCTGTTCTTACCTTTATGTGCCTGAAGTAACTCCTGTTAATACTAATGGGTGTTACATGGGGAACATCCCACAGCAGGTAATAAAAACTTCATCCTAGATATTCATCATGAGTATTTAATTAAGCATTAAAGTGGGGAAGTAACCCAAATGAAGTGAGAAAGTAACCCAACACTAGAAAATAAGTGTTTAACAAAATAAACCTACTCCTAGAGTGAAGATGTTGCCCAAAGACTAAGCATGGCCATGTGCCCTCACATGCAAATTCGATATAAGACTGAGCTATTTACAACAGAATGTCACTTTTCTTGGAAAACCATGGACCAGAATACTGGGAGCACAGGAATGAAAAACACAGAAAGTGCTGCTCTAAGTCTGAACAATTATGTTGGTCTTCCAAGAAGTGTTAATATCAAATTAGAAATCTCCTCTCATACCCACTAGCAGACTCTGTAGGTGCACCCACACACACATAAAAGCCAATTGTAAGTTTAACTTCAGAATCTAACATCTAAAACAACTCCTAGTGCTTCACATAGAGGTAGAATCAAAAGACTAAAAGGCTGCAAAAGCCTCTGTAAAACACAAGTCCATTCTCTGCCACTTTAGCTCTTCTTTCAGTTAGAGAGGCTGCTGCCAAATTTCATTTCATTGCCTCTGAAGAACTGAATACAACAAAACCAGGAGACTTGGGCAAAGGAATTTAGCATTTATATAGTAGTGAAATTACATGAAGCTTCTTAAACACATGTAATACCTGAAAACAGCTGGTGGATTTAGCATTAAGAACTTCTGTGCCCATTAGAGTTCAAATTCAAAAGGCAATGATTCGCTAGGATTACTCTGCCACAATTACACTCCATTCTTATACCTTGTGAAATAGTTTGTGCCTTAAAAACACTGTGATTACATAACTGCTAAACTGAAGTATGTCACACTTCAAAGGCATGGTCACAAATAGGAATAAGACATGGGTTTAAAAAGTGTAGCAGAGAGCAGAAAGCAGTTTGTTTTTACACCCCTTTAATGTCACAAATCACATGAAACGGCTGGGGAACATTTTGGATAGTTTGTTTCTCCAGGAAATATTTCTTTTCATTCCAGGACAGCTATCTGGATGAACAACTATCTAATAGTTTCCAAAACTCTTCCACAAAGAATTCCTTGTGGCTTTTTCTTCTGCCATCTCTGTTTGTTCAATAACAGTAATAGGAAGAACAGATATTTTTGTCCAATAGACTGATGAAAGCACTTCAGAGATTGAGAGATCAGGCAGCACCACTTGCTAGCCTTCCTGATGGTAGCCTCAAGACTGCTTCACAGTATCACAGTATCACCAAGGTTGGAAGAGACCTCACAGATCATCAAGTCCAACCCTTTACCACAGTGCCCAAGGCTAGACCATGGCAACAAGTCATTCACTAAAAAATACTGGCACCTGACAACACATGCCTGAAGAAAGAAAGGTAAACAACTCTGGACTTAAATCTGTCATGTACTTTACTCAAGCATGCACCTCCAATATTTTAGACTATGAAAAACTTAAGAATGCCCACAGGTTACTCAGGGCAGGGTGGGGAGGGTTGGTAAGAATATTCCAATAGCCTTAATGGACAGAAGAAAGAAACTTTGAAGAAGAGATAAAGAGTACATGTTTCAGAGGTAGTTTGCTGTCCCATCTATCTGCAGGCTGTTCCATTGTGCCCCCTCCTTTGTGCCAGTTTTGACACCTGTCACTTCTGAGCACAAACCTGGCAGAAAACAAACCTGACCTCAACAAAAACAGGAATTACAGCCCAAGTATGGAATTGCACTACATAAAACATTAGAATAAATGTTAAGTGTGCTTGATTTCCATCAATCTTCCATTTTAACACTGACAGCAACTAAACAAATCCTACTATGGTAGTGAGTGAGAGCTAGTAGTGAAATGCTTATGCATTGCTTGTGGAATGAAGGAACATGCATGTGGTTTCCTTTCACCACTGTGGTCTGCTGCCTAGCACATTAAGCAGCTTGCCATACTGATTCATATTCCATGACTTCTGATCAGACTCTTCAGAAGTTTATAACATCAGATTTGAAGATTACTGGGCTTCTTAACATTTGTAAGAGGTGAACTTCTGGAAAATTGCTGTATCACCTTTTGGTGATGATGTATTCACTGTTTACCTTACTGAGGCTTAAAGGTGGAGAGACAGGTGAAGCTCAAAATTGACACTAGCAGAATCAGTAGTCTTACACAAGAAGTTCAAAATTGACACTAGCAGAATTGATACTCTTACATGAGAAGTTAAAAATTGACACTACCAGAATTAGTAGTCTTACACAAGTGATTTAGACTCTCAGTGTGGAGTCTCAATGCCCAGATGAGACATGCTGTGTTAAAGAAAACAGTTATTGGTTTCTCCTGATGATATCCTAAACTGCAAAGAATGCCTGTTGCTTACTTGCCCTTTTTCCCACATGCCAGGAAATTTGAGAAATAAAGGCAAAATAACTGCAGTCTGTTTATTTGGACTCAGCCACTAATCTAGCTGAATCTGTTCAGTATCATCTTTCTCACTTCCCTTCTCCTACTGTTCTTATTTTTAAATCAAGGTATTTACACTGAGGCAGCACAAAACATGACATTTACTGCAACAGTGATTGTGGAACTCATAATTATACCACCATTAGCAGCAGCAAAATAGAAAGATCCAGCACATCATATCATACAACTGAAGCTCTTCAGTGCTTTGGTATCTTTAAATAATTAGGTCACTAGCAATTAATGTAAAGCTATCCAGCAGCAAGTCAGCATCGAGACTGAAGTCATAAAAAGAACTCAAGTCTGCAAATTAATTGAAGTAGACCTAAGTCAGGGCAAGAAAAGGGAAGGAAAAAAGAAAGTTTTCTTTTTGCACTTACCAGGCTGAACTCACAGACAGTTTGCAGAACATTTGCTGTGAAATTCAGGTTTAGCAAAGCTAGGCAATAAATTCATTTTAAGAATGCATGTACTGTTTGTGTGGAAAATCATGAAAAATTAACCAGCCTGGTTAGATATTTATGATGTGATGCCTATCAGAAATACCTGTGTCAACTCAGCCCTGAAAGTCATATAAATTTTCAGTGTTAAATATTTAACTAAGTAAGATCACATCAGAAAATTGCTTCTTGAAATTAACATGACATCTGGGGAGAACTGCTAGGGTATTTTCAAGACCATCACACAAACACTACCAAATGTGATAGGCTTGTTCCCATAGCAGCTGAAACTTTTCATAAATGGATGTGCTAGGGTTTTGATTTCTTAAGAGTAACAACAATTAGAACCCTGAGATGGTACATTAGAAGGGGGAAAAAAAATGCTGTTGGCAACTTTGTAATTGGATTGACCTCACACTCCATTATGACAACACGCTCTTATAATTACCGTAATGTCTAAATGAGTACTAAATATTAAGACTGTAATGAGTCATGTTGTTTTACACATGTTTTTTAGCAGAGCACAATGCTAACAGCATCTGATGACTTGGCTCTTGTTTCCTTTCCAAGAAAAGCAACCTAAAACTACTCACAGCAACCTGTTCCTGCTTTCCTGTATGGGTCAGGAAATCAGGCCTCTGTTTCCTCTCCACATGTTTCAACAGGAAGAGCACTGCAGAGCTACTTCCTAAAGGAACTCTTCTTGCCCACCCTTTCCTTGACAGCCCTGAAAGAATTATGTGTACTATGTATGATGGGGGAAGGAGAGCCAGATTGCGTGTCAATGCAGGTCACAGTTACAATGCAGCAGAACTAAAAAAGCAGTAGGGTCTGATAAGAGCAAGTCTTCTCAACTTGCTGTGTCAAATAACTAATAGTTTATCTAAAGGTCTGTGCCCTTGAAGCACATATATATCTTGTTTTTATGCATAACTGGAAATACCTTCATGTCAAGAAAAGTTGCCTGGCCATGTGTTTTTCACATGGTGTTTGCAGTTATTTTTTCAGTCCCAGAGATAATTAGCACAAAGGCAGTTTGCCAAGCTAAAGCCAGAGAATATCCTTCATAGCCTTTCTGGGCGTTCGTGTCCTTTCCCAATTTTTATGCTGCTGTCACTGGACTCTGGCATTTCTTACCCAATTCATTTGCTTTCTGTGGTAATCATATGCAATGAAGATATGCATGGCCAACATTTAAACAGGCTGCAGATCAATTAGTGGTCTTAAGTTTATCTGATTTTTATCAAAGAAGACAGAGCTTTGGGTCGATTGTCAGAGCCTGTGTCAAGTTGACCTTTTCAGAGACGTCTACATTGCCAGTCCCTTGGGCAACTTGTTGTCCCCTGTTAGTGTCTGAATGGCAGAAGTCTGTTCTGCTCAAGCACAAAGTATACACAGATGTCTATATTACATTCTTATAGGTTTGACAGCAACTGCATGTTGTATCTATAAACTGTCCTTTAGCAGTGACACTTCCTCAATGATGATAAGCTAATTTATGCAACTAAATCTCCTTTGTGCAGAAATGAAAGCTAATTGAGTCATTACAAAGTAATTCAGGAAGGAATACCTTGTATAAATTGGCTTACTTTATAAATCCTTCTCAAGTGGTTTTCATGCATCCTAAGTGGTGCTAAGCAGTTCTGCTGCCATCAAACACCCAGGTGAAAGAGACAGATTTACAGAGCTGTAAAAACATTATTTTAAAACAGCAAAGGGAAGAGACAAGAAAAGAAAGGTACAAAGAAAGTGCATATGCAAAATAAAGAGGCAAGATTTTAATTACCTGAAAGACTGTAACTTTCTCCTGGCTCAGTTTTCTAAGCATTTCAGCCTCTGATGGAACACCTTCTTTTGCAAAACGTGTAACTGCAAATGAAACTCTGACAGGACACCTCAGCTGATAGAAGTTACAGCCCACACCAGTCTGAAAGCCACACTCCAAATTTCCAAATACTAAGCCCTGTTTACTATTTTGCACTTGTACAGAAGTTGGAATGTTGTTGTTTCTCTGGTTTCCCCCACTCATCCAAACACTCCAAGAGCTTTCTTTCAACATCTCAATTGTGAACATCTGTTTCCCTTTTCACTCTGCTCTGAATGTGATAATATAGAGCTGCAGTTCATCTGTTTTTCAGTCATTCTGAGACAATTAGAATGAGGGTTTTATTCTGTCTTATCCTGACATGTACATTTCTTGCCAGGGTAAGGAAGGGAAAGAGGGATTGAAAAAGTATCCCAGACCCATTCAAGAATACAGAAGTTCTTCAGAAAAGTATGCAGAGAAGGCAGAGGACATCTTACCTTCAACATAGTCATGCAAACACACTAGCTAGACACCTGTATGATAGGGACACAGCCATTACAGATGCCATGCTCCTGCCTAATGCATCTGACCATGGTCTTAAGCAAGTTGGACTGTATAAAACAACTCAGTGCAAGTCTAGGAGACAATAAATGAAAAACTCTGGCAGCACTCAGCTCTAAAGCATGTTTTGTGGCTAGAAGCATCCAAACATTGAAATCCCCACCAGCAGTTTTGAAAGATGTGCTTGGTGCTCCTTGTCTGGCAGAGAAAAACTCTCATGCCCACACTCTCACTTAAGTAAATCCACACTCCAATCAGTACAGCGACATAAGATCTGGCTCCTGACATTTCACAGTCAACATTTCTGTTGATGAGGCAAAAAAAAGGAACAAACCATGAGGACTTTCAGCTGTATTCTTTCTTTAGGTTCATAGGGAGGTAGAAAAAGATTTATCTTGACCTTTACAGTATATCAAAACTTACAAAGTCTCTGTACCAAATGAGAAAATAGAATATTGATAAACCCACTTCTCAAAAAAGAATTGGACTTTTCATACTTCTAAGCTATTCAGCTTTGCTACTCATCACATCTTACACAGATATTCATGCTGCTTCTTAAGGAACACATTTCAGCAAGTAATTTTGATATTTTGTTAATGACAGGCAACAGATAAGAACTCAGAGCTCTTAAAGTGTTCCTTATTGTGCAACTTTTATGTAATTGCCTATCTACTTTGACAAAGAGCACATTTTATATCAACAGTTTAAAGGATTTTTAGGCTTGTAAAAATGTAATCTATCCACAAGACTGTTCCTGCTAACATTAAAGCAGATGTTTAAAGCACAAGAGCAGACCTGTTGAAATGAGTCTGCGTAACTGCTGCTAACCTATACACACAGTCCTACAACTATTACATCATGAGATTCACCCTACAAAGAGCTTTGAAATTCTGCTACTAAGCCAGCAAGAGTTTTTTTTCTCTCTAACTCCTGACTAGCTAAAAACCTGATCAAGATTAATATAAACCATTCTTTAAGCCAAGAAAAGAAAACAGAATAACAATAGCATGAGGAAAATCTGAGGCTGCGGCACAAGACAAAGCACTCTGAACTATTTCCTGCATTCAAACGTATTCCCCCACTTGGCATACCACTTGTTGCATGTTTCCAAGTACACTCATTTGTTTATTTTAAGAACTTGCAACTGGAGCATAAAATTGCAAAACACACGTTCTCGTGTGCTGCCTGGAGCACTAGGAGGCACTGTTATTCTGTGACTTCCCTACTACCACTACTACGTCGCTCACAGGTAGCATCCCATTAGCACGCAGAGTTTCTAGGAATTCTCCCTTCTCCTAGAACAACCCTGTTGCATCCAACACAGAATATCATCTAGGGATTAAATAAAGGTACATACTACATGTTACTGAACGTTTAGACCAGCACCAATTGGGGTGTTGAACGTTCTGTGGATTTTAACTCTATCACTGTCATGGTCGTAAGACAAGCTTACACTGAGGAGTGACTTTTGTAGAGGTTATTTCAACTGAAGTAAAACAGTTGAAGAGATTAAGTTTTTACAAGGTACAGCTGAATACATGTAGACTGCATTGTGGTTTCAAGTTAAAATACAGAACATATGCATTCCCCTCCTTGAAAAAAAAAGGTTTCCTAGAAAGAAGGCATCATCAGACACCTATCTGAAGATGAGGAAATGTCTTTGAATACTGAAAATGTCCCATATTCAAACAGAATCCTTATTAGCATACTGGTTTGAATCTCAGCCACCCCCTCTTACCCATTTTGCTTTACATTACAGAGTTGTCACAGAGAGGACAAACTTTCAGGTGCAGTTAGACTGAAAGAGGCATTCCAGAAGCACACTGAACATGGTCCAGCTGCTAATGAGCATTCAGTTCATTGAACCAGACTAAAGCACAGCATGAACATCAGATCCTCAGCACACACAAAACAGCTCTCTGAATCTGTTGCAAATGGTACATGCTACTGGCTAATGCAATCATGCTCACAGTGGCGCAAGATTTAACAGGCTTGGCTTAGGGTGGTCAGAAAGAACCTATGGTTCTTACTAGCACTTTCTGGTACTATGTCCTGAAGCATTAACTATGTGCAGGAGATGTCCTTTAAACACAGCAACCTCAATTACCCCAGGAATTACAGCTGTAGTCAGATGCAACATACTCAAGTTTGTGTTGCAACATGAAATAGAGCCAAAAGATGAGAAACTGAAATGGAACAAAATACAGTAGAAATCTTTCTGCATTAAGAGGAGTCATGTAGACATTTAAAAGAATATAGTACAATGTTTCCTCTGTACCTCTTCTTCACACTTTCACTACCACTGCAGTGAAAAACATATTCTTCTCTATCTTCTCTCTGTTAAAATGAGATGGATCAGCACTAATCAAAGTAGTGAACTCTTCCAGAGCTGTAGATCCAGAGAGCCCTTGAGATACAGGTTATGTCCCATACTCTTTTCCGGTACTCAGAGACTCTAAGGGCAAACAACCTACAGAATTCTTTCAGTGCTAAAGCAACAAGAACCTAACAGTTATTTGTTATGGGTTTTTCAGTTAGTCCATGAAAACTGTTGACAATAATTTACTTATTTACAGTCTGAGGGAAAAACAGAAGAATGATCCCCCAGTCCTAGGTGATTTTACCATCCACACAATTTAAAACGTGAAGAATGAAATTTACCCTAGCTGTTTTTCACATTAATCCATTCCTTTTATTTTTCCTTCCAATTTCTTTTTCTTAAAGGGAAAGGGGGAGAAAAGAACAAATCAGACTACTTGAGTACAAAATGGATAAGAGCTTGGCTTCAATAGTGCATTCCTTCAATGGAATGTGGTATCTCCATGATAAATACGCATAAACTTTGCTGTTTCCTCTACTAATACATTACTTGATCATCCTTGCACATGAGACTAATTTAATGCCATTATTAATTGGTGGTTTACTGTCTTCTAGTCACTGGCACATTGTCATTGCACAATGCTAGTTTATACCTCAGATAATCTCAGTTTGTGGATTAACATAATCTATTCAACACTTCAATAACAGTAAACAAAAAACATCTCAGCAACACACCAGAAACTACTAAACCACACAGATGGTTATAAGGTTTTCTTTGTGTGGTTTCCATAGTGATCATATTGCAAATCTGGAAGCTTCTTGCAAATAAGCAGCTCATACTTACATGCCTCTCAGCTGCGTCATGGAACTCTACAACATGTAAAGTTGTTATTCCAACCACATATTGCTTAAAAAAAAACTGTTGGAAGATATTTTTGATCAGTTCAGATATAAACTACTGCAGTGAACTAATCTTTCACCTATTTCATAACGATAGAAGCAATCCCACACATGTAATGCACAGTAATATACATTTGAAATTGCAGAGTCAGAAGGTTAGAAGTATGTGCTAGTTTGAAGCTAGCTAGAATGTTTTGGTGAGAAGAATTAGATTACAGGCTGTGAAAGGGAAACAAGGGTGATGTCTACTGCACTCATAGGCTTGCTGAGATGTATAAGAACACGAACACAGATAACACTGATGCTCTCTGTCTGGGCTTTGGGCTGCATCTCTCCCTCTCTAACCTAACCTGCTTTCTTTGTGACTAATCCACCTGCTTCCTAACCCCCTGGCTGACCAGGGCACAAGGTAACATCTGGGGTAAGGTAGAGAGGGGTAGGAGAAGGTGGAAGGGTAGTTGAAAGCCCCTTCTGGGGACTCAGGTTTCTGGGAGGGCTGTTGTGTTTCTGTGTTACCTTTTAACTTGTATATTTCTGTCTATAACTGTATATACTGTAAATATCTGCTTGCATATTGTGCTGAGCTATAAATAATAAGCTTCATTCCATTTCCAGAGCCACTGAGTCTAGTCTGGGTGATTTTCCAAAGTGTGTGGGGGCAGGGAACACCCAAACCATCACAAAGTACATAAACAGGTCTTATCAGACAGGCACCTCCACAAAAGAAAACAAACAAACCAAAAAATCAAACCAAAACCTTGTATTATTAATGAATCATTTAAGAAATGACAGTATCTTTATTATTGTACTCAGCAGGGATGACAGATGCATGCAATCAAAAAGGTGTGCATAGGAGAAACTCTGTTGAAACTGAACACTCTGGGTCTATCCTGCTTTTCACAAGTAAAAAGACACACTGGTATGGTAACAAGGCTGTAACTCCTCTACATTTCTTCTTTTCTTCCTACAAAACAATGACTGCACAAAAGTAAACATGAATCATAGAATCAACCAGGTTGGAAGAGACCTCCAAGATCATCCAGTCCAACCTAGCACCCAGCCCTACCCAGTCAACCAGACCACGGCACTAAGTGCCTCAGCCAGTCTTTGCTTGAACACCTCCAGGGATGGTGACTCCAACACCTCCCTGGGCAGCCCATTCCAATGCCAAACACTCTCTCTGCCAACAACTTCCTC
This sequence comes from Pogoniulus pusillus, assembly GCF_015220805.1. Lineage (NCBI taxonomy): Eukaryota > Metazoa > Chordata > Aves > Piciformes > Lybiidae > Pogoniulus > Pogoniulus pusillus. The sequence continues at coordinate 7,925,420 of NC_087291.1, read as the reverse complement.
CTAACATCCAGCATAGACTTCCCCTGGCACAACTTGAGACTGTGTCCCCTTGTTCTGTTGCATGAACTTACAAACATGAAAAATGCCTACTATGAGGAGGAGTCACAAGCTTTTTCTCCTGGACCTGTAATTTCATAAGTTGACTTAACTCATAAAAGATTGGTTATTACTCTAATAAGGAACATAAATCAATCCAGCTACATAATCTTAAAAAAAAAAAAAAAAAAAAAAATGGCAACTGGCTTTCCTACAAATGAGATCATTTGTACAGAGCAACATCTAACAATTCCAAATGTGCTACTTTGAGCCTAGCTGGGATGTTTTGGTGAGAAGAATTAGGTTATAGGCTGTGAAAAGCAAACAATAGTGATGGCTACTGCACTCATAGGCTTGCTGAGATGTATAAGAACATAAACGTATATAGGATTGTCTCTCTCTGGGCTTTTTGGGCTGCACTTCTCTGTCTAACCTGCCTGACTAATCCATCTGCAACCTAACCTCTCTGGCCAACCCTCCAAACTACCTTGAGCATAAAGCACAGTCTGGGGTAAGGTAGACGGGTGGGGAGAAGGTGGAAGGGTGGTTGGGAGCCCCTCCTGGGGACTCTGGGAGGGTTGTTGTGTGTCTGTATTACTTTTTAACTTGTATATAGCTGTATATATTACAAGTATCTGCTTGTATATTGTGCTAAGCTGTAATTATAAAGCTTCAATCAATTTCCATATCAACTGAGCCTAGTCTGGGTGATTTTTCCAGAGTGTGTGGGGGTGGGGAACACCCAAACCATCACACCAAAGAAGGAACAATAAATAAATGACATTCAAGAGCAAAAGCATTTTTATAATGTGGCCAAACTTCTGCTAGTGATAGTAACAAGAGCTGGAGGTCATCTGGGATCACACTTGTTTTATGCATGGCCAGCAAGTTGCTTTACCCAAGAACAGTGCTCCCCAGCTTGGGGGAGGGGGGTCCTCCACAGCATTCTCCCTACATTCACACCTGTACATGCCTCTGCACTTCACCCAAACTCTTAGGGGGTTTTAGCCTAAGCACCTTGAAATCCCAGAAATCCTCCATGTGTTGCTTGATCCAAAGCTTATTTGCCCTGGTGTATTTCTAATGGCAGGGATTTTCCTTTCTGCTGTCTTCTTTTAGACTCTATATCCACCTCTTAATAACAAGGTTATCCTCTTCTGTGGGAAGAGATCTTCAAATCCAAGCAGCAAAACTCTAGCTGCAATAATCCTCCAGTAATTCCCACAGATTTGTCCCTTTCCCCTAGTTCCTACTGGAAATGACAGATTACTGGAAGATTTACACACAACTGCTTGAAATTTCACCCTGTATTCCCAGTGGCACTCTGTAAACAAATGAAAACAGTTCTGAAATGCTGCTGAATGTTCTATTCTCCAGCGGCAGGGGGTGTGGGGGGTGTGGTATGCAGGGAGACAGAAACAGGCTATCAGTTTATTAAAACTCCAGCTGGTTATACTGGTGTACATAGTTTGGGGGTGAAAATGCCTCCAGAACACTGACAGAAGTGGGAAAGAAGCTGGTTGCTAGTTAGAAAATAGAATGCAAATGTAAGCATTACAGACAGAAGAGAGGACAATTCTTGGTTTACTCCTATGGGTCAGCTAATTACCACCCAACAGCTTGAACTGAGTATCACAGTATCACAGTATTATTAGGATTGGAAGAGACCTCACAGATCATCAAGTCCAACCCTTTACCACAGAGCTCAAGGCCAGACCATGGCACCAAGTGCCACATCCAATCCTGCCTTGAACAGCTCCAGGGACGGCGACTCCACCACCTCCCCGGGCAGCCCATTCCAGTGCCCAATGACTCTCTCAGTGAAGAACTTTCTCCTCACCTCCAGCCTAAATCTCCCCTGGCACAGCCTGAGGCTGTGTCCTCTCGTTCTGGTGCTGGCCACCTGAGAGAAGAGAGCAACCTCCTCCTGGCCACAACCACCCCTCAGGTAGTTGTAGGCAGCAATAAGGTCACCCCTGAGCCCCCTCTTCTCCAGGCTAACCAATCCCAGCTCCCTCAGCCTCTCCTCGTAGGGCTGTGCTCAAGGCCTCTCCCCAGCCTCGTCGCCCTTCTCTGGACACGCTCAAGCATCTCAATGTCCCTCCTAAACTGGGGGGCCCAGAACTGAACACAGTACTCAAGGTGTGGTCTAACCAGTGCAGAGTACAGGGGCAGAATGACCTCCCTGCTCCTGCTGACCACACCATTCCTGATGCAGGCCAGGATGCCACTGGCTCTCTTGGCCACCTGGGCACACTGCTGGCTCATGTTCAGGTGGGTATCAATCAGCACCCCCAGATCCCTCTCTGTCTGGCTGCTCTCCAGCCACTCCGACCCCAGCCTGTATCTCTGCATGGAGTTGTTGTGGCCAAAGTGCAGCACCCTGCACTTCGAGCTATAGTTCTATTCCTACATGACAAGGAAAAAAAATATATTAAATATTTTTAAATTTCCACAACTCAAGCAGAAGAGGCAGAAATCAGTCACAGAAATGCAAGCCTAACCAATGGGATTGCATACGAGGTGATCTCTTCAGATGCAGAAGCTGCATCTGAACAAATTATCACTACTGTGCTCGGAAGTACGATGAGAATTGTAGTTCAGGCAGTTGTATTGCAACAGAACACAGGAAGAGATCTTCAGGTTATGAACAGCATAAAAAAAAACACATTTTAATGAAAACTACTAAATACATTGAGATGCTTTAGTTTTAGTTAGAGACAACTAAACTCTTTCCAACCCATGTGATCCAAGTCTGACTCCAAGATGGAGGCAAAAGGTTTAACTTGAATATCCTGCCAGCTAAACTGGATGTGACCTCCAACTATCACTCTTTGGTGCAAATTCAAATCAGATCATTGAAATCAGACATTATTTAAATTCTCAAATGAGTAATTCAAGTTTACACACCTCTCTGCCCAACCAGTAGACAGAAACAGAAGTCTGCTATTACTATTGACAGTGTACTGACCTCCCAATGGCCTCAAATAAATAGCATTGGCTGTACAAAGTGAAAAAGCTCAAATCAATAAATACTTTGAGATAGAAGGGGCCACTGGAAATTGCTTCGTCTAACACCCTGCTTTAACTCTGAAAGATCAAGTTTCTAGGAAACAGCATTTGGCTTCTTCTGGTAGTCCATAGTAAGCTGCTCAGCAGCAGTTTATAAGGCTGTGTGCATTTTAATAGTTCACATATGAGACAGCTGAAGTTAATGACTTTACAGAAGAGGATTAGCTCAAATGATTCAGTTTTGTCCAGATCTTGCCAAGTCTCCAGATGTGAGGTTTCCTGAATTCTTTGAGAAAGCCTGCACTTCTTTTTTCCCCTCAGTTGCCCTCTTTGTATCTTGAAACGATGCTACTGTGCACCACTATTGCTCCAAATTGTGTGAGCAGTCTGAATAAGCAAATTAGCCACCTAAGATAAAAATTAAGCACTGCCTTCTATTGAAAAGACCTTGGAAAAGCTACCTCATCACCCTCACAGAACAGATTAGCAGATTTTGTTATAAATTAACTCAGGATCAATGCTGCAGGAAAAGGAGGCGAGAAGTAGAAGTGATTCTGGAGTCCAAGCATGTCACTTAGCCATTTTCGGGGGGGGGGGGGGGGGAGAAGCCTCTCTTAAAGCAACCTTCCTGTGACACCACTCAGTGATTCTAAGCATATGTTATAGTTTGGCTTAATCAAAACCACAAAGACAAAGTAGATATAACATTAACTCCAAAATGCTTATTTTATGAAGAGAAAGCATTTGCTAAATTAGAGAGTGAAGTAAACAAAACTAGCAAAAAAGAAATCTGCAGTCCCACTAAGGATAAATTCAAAACACACATTAAGGCTGCAATTCTCCAGTCCTGTGTAGAAGAATATTTTTCAGAGCATATAACTATTGCTCTGAAAAATGCTAAGAGTGAAGTAGTAGAGAGAAATTTACACATTTGGCAAACTATTTGATTAGAAAAATCTCTTTCTTAATACATCTGTGAAAAAGCCACTGTATTTCTCCTATATTATCACACACATACCCATCTATCTGCACAAACAATACTAGGGCAATGGATTAAAGGAACATGTTTTTAAAAGCAGGAAGATACTATTTGTTCTCTCACTAATTTACTGTAAGAAAACAAGTGACTAAATACTTTTTTCTAACAGAAAGGATGAAGGTTAAGTGTTCAAAGAATGCATCTCCATCCTTGGAGGAAGAAGATACTCTCACACGAGAGAGATGATGGAGCATTGCTGGCAAGGTTGTTCACAGTTGCTGCAAAGTGGATCATCTCACCCTACCATCCATAAGTTTAGCAACTTGTCAGGAAATGCAAGAGCTTGCTTTGCTTTCCTTACCTTCCCTACTTATTGAAACCTGACATATATGCTAGCACTTCTACTCTTTCTTTCCTTTCCCCTTGACAAGTGTCCCACTCCCCTGCCCTTGCTCCTTTCTGTAATCAAAACCAATTCATGTAAAGACTATGTCCTCTTCAGACCCCACAAATTCTGTTCTTTTACTACAGAAGTTAGTATGAAAGTTGCTGGTTTCTTAAAGCACTTCAGGCTTTAAAAGTAACACAATGAAGAGAAAAACATGCTCAGTCACTTGAATGACACCTGAACAATCCACAGAGGTATACAAGCAATTCCTGGTGCTAGTTAGGAATATATTAGCCAGTAATATTAGCTCAGTTTCCTGCTTGGAGTTCTCCATGCAGATAAACAATCTTCAGTTATGTTTTCAGTGACAGCTGCATTCCCTTCACTCTACAGTTCCTAGTGTTAGTCTTTCAAACACTAAATAACTTTTAATCTTAAAAAAAACCCCAACAAACAAACCAAAAAAACCACCAAAACCACAAACCACAACCCCAACACAACAACTTTACATTCCCTATATTATCTTTTCTCTTTTTTCTTGGACAAACACAGATGCAAAAGAATCAACACTAACAATTTAAGGTTAAAGGAGATTAAAAAATAGCAATACCAATAAAGAAAAGGATGGAGAAAAGGATGGAGAAAGCAAAAGAACCATGTGCAATGTCTAATATTAGAATACTAAAATTCCTTTGACAAAATGATCTAATTATTATTAATAAAATTCAATATAAATATGCCAAAGTGCAGTGTGCACTGCATTGAAATCAGGATGGGGTTTGCAGTGACCTTTTTATTTCTTCATAAGGAAAGACCTGATAACAATAACTCTTCTCAAGAGAAAAGAGAAAGGTCATCATAAGCAAGTTCAACTGTGGATATGCACACACTAATTATAATGAAGAATAAAAGAAATTACAGAGACACTTCCAGAAACTCACTCATTCTTTTCCTGTTTTTATATTCATAGACACTTCATATTTACAATTAAAGTCATTATTTCAGAGATTTGTTTCCAGATATCAAGCCTCTTAGATCTGTTTATTCCTATACGCTGAGTTACAACATATGAAAGCCAGAAGACAAAAAAGATATTTGATGAACCATCAAATAAGGTGAAAATTCCATGAGTGACTTCAACATCCAGATCCTCACAAAGTCCTTAATTTTTATCAGGAATTCTTGAAAAAGTTTGGGGGTTTGATATTAAGAGATTAAAGAACAGTTTTCACACTGGAACAGAAGTATCTCTGCAGGTCAAGATGATGTTAACTTCAACAAAGGCACAATTTTGCCTTCACTTCTAGATGTTCCTAAAGTCTCCAATTTGGCATACAAAATCAAGGCAAAAGGCATCTTGCCTAAATCTGTACTTAGATATTCAAAGAAGAAATAAAATACTTTAAAATACTGCTTTTAACAGGCCTCAGATTCTGGGGTTTAGAGTTTCTACATTGCTGTCTACAACTACCCGAAGGGAGGTTGTAGCCAGGTGAGGTTGGTCTCTTCTGCCAGGCAATCAGCAATAGAACAAGGGGACACAGTCTCAAGTTGTGCCAGGGGAGGTCTAGACTGGATATTAGGAGGAAGTTGTTGGCAGAGGGAGTGATTTGCCATTGGAATGGGCTGCCCAGGGAGGTGGTGGAGTTGCCATCCCTGGAGGCATTGAAGAAGAGACTGGATGAGGCACTTAGTGCCATGGTCTAGTTGACTGGACAGGGCTGGGTGATAGATTGGACTGGATGATCTTGGAGGTCTCTTCCAACCTGGTTGATTCTATGCTCGTCTAATTGAGTAATATGAAATGTCTCCTCTACTGGCCCTCTTCAGTCTCCAAAAAAAAGGAGTTGCAATTATTGGACAGAAAGCAATTTAGTAGCTCAGAGGGAAAAAAACAAACAGTGATTTTGAAGCTGACTCCATGGTTGTATTGTAGGTTCACAAAAATCTGCACTAGAGATTCCTTGCCTAAATACATGTGGCATGCACATAAGTAGGCCCTTACATATAAACACAATAAAGATTTATGTGAATCCACTGTAACTAAATTAAATTTGTTAGCTCTCTTAACCCATAATAGCTCTTAGTTATGTAAATAGGTCAAGTGCTCGACATGACATTTTATAAACCTTATTATTAAAATGTTTTGCTAAAATAAATGTGGTGGCTATTAAAACCTACCCAGAAAATATAAATAGTCCTCTATGTAAATACATCTGGCAATCAAATATTCAATTAACTAATCTATACTACACAACTCTGTACTACAGTGTTATTTGACAACCACATAGAGGGGTTGTATTTCTTGGGCTTATATTTATGTGATAGAAAAAAAGAAGTCTGTAAATGCCAACTAAAGTTTCCCATACTTGTTCATCTGCAGCAAGATTTACATTTAAAAGCCAGCTCTGAAAAGTACATCTTCCTAATTGCAACAAATGTGATTTGACATAGTACTTACATACATAGAACTCATAAAGCAAGCATCTCATTTAACCATGTAATGTTCCTTCATAATCTGCAGGGTTAAAGTATTCACATTTATAGTCTGATTCCAGAAATGAACTTACTCCCCACAAAAAAAAAAGGGACAGAAGAGAAGGCATTTCAGCATAGCTCACTTTAGTGAAAGGAAACACAATACAGTTGTTGGCACGTTTCCACAAGAAAAGTCTGGCTCCCAGATGCTTCTCTTACAAGTCCTTTTAAAATGTTCTACCAAGACTTTTTTCTTTTGCATTTTCTGTGTTGATCATTAACTGCACATTGACCAAAAAAAAAACAATTCAGAAGCTTTCACTCTTTTGAGTATTTTCATGAAAAGTAACAAGCCCATCCCACGGCCTCTTTTCCATGTTTATAGTCCATGCCATCAAATTAAATTATGTCAACTAGACAAAATCCTTCCTCCAGCTTCAATTATTAAACAAAGCAGAAATATTCTTGTTACGATTCACTAGCAAACAAAAATCAGGTTAAAAGGGAAATACACAGAAAAATACAGCTGCAGCACAAACTGTTCACAGATACCATATTTGGGGTAACATTCCCACATTCACTTCTGCAAATACTTTCCCATTCCCCTACACTCATACATCAGGTACAGAGTGGGACCAGAAACTCTGGATGGCAGATCTTGGTAGCCCTATATATCGCACACCGCAATGCACCTCAGAGAGATGAGGTGGGACAGCAAGGATCTGGAAACATTCCCTAAGCAGGAGATGACAACAGTTCCCCAGGCAGCTCACCATGTGGGTGAGCTGTGGGACTGGCATGCAGCTGGATCTCAGATAAACACCAGGACTCCCCAGAGTCCCAGATTACTTGAATTTCCCTGCAAACAGGATTTTGGATTACACAGCTCTCACACCAGAGACACAACACAGTCCCAGTTGCACTGTAAGACTAGCCATTAGTAGGCAAAAATTGTGGCAAAATCATATCCACATTCAGCTTTTATTGAATTACCTGAAATTGCTTTTCAGTATTTAGTAATGGAGATGTCTTGCCTCTTAAGGAAATTAATCTGAAACAGGTATGGAAGCACGAAGAGATTCAGTTAGCCTATTTTGAGACAACAGAAGGATGACCTTCATGCTAGGATACACAGGCTTCATGCTAGGATACACACACAAAGGTAGTGCTTTGTTTTGTAAACAAGATTCCTTCCTTTAATTCTCAGCTCTGCTCATGTTGCATTCAAGATTCAAGGACAGAGCAGTTGTTACAGCATGCTAAGATAAAACCTTTCCACTAACCAAAGCCGAAAGTACAGGAAGCTCTTCCTTGAGGATATTTAAAGATCCTGAGATCTTAATCTAGTCTTTATAAGAACACACATTCCAAGGTTTTAGGTGGAGAAAATCAAAATCTGCTAGGAAAAGGAGGCTTAAAAAAAGAAAGGGCTGAAATCAAATATCTCCTGTGCCAACCATCCTGGCTGAGATGGTTGGAACAGAAAATTTTCACCTACCATGGTGTCTAATTCAAATCTCAATGACTTGCCAGAAATTTTCCTCAGTCTTTCTGACTTCTTAAGAAAACATTCTTCCCTTCACTCCTGAAGGTTACCTGTGCACCTGCACTTTCCTGGAGCATCCCCCTCTAATTCAGGGCATAGCACACTGCTACCTCCTGCCCTCTGCCTGGTCCACAGTATGGTCTGGAATCCGTACCCTACTGACCACTTTTTTTTCCTAGAAGCAACCAACCTGCTTCTTTCAGATTCCTTCCCAGCCCAGAGAGCAGCAGCCAAGACATGGAAACAGGGAAGCTTTTTCCTATGTTGTCTTCTTTGTAGATGTGTAAACTGAGCATGACAACCATTTTAAACACAGTACATCGAAACATACAAGCAAAACAGGTATATATGTATACAGACAGCAAAATTAATACACCTCTGGTTAATTACTAGTATTTTGTTTGGATAATTTTTCCATTTTGAGGAGAGTGGAAAGTGAGTAGCAGATAAAAAGCATTGGAGAGGAAGAGACATATACAGAAGGATTTATGCTGATTGACTTTCTGAAGGCTGAAAAATTCAAGCAAGAGATTTTTATCTACAGCAACGGAGTGATTAATTCAGCCTTTAAAGCCCACCTTGCTGAGTCTGATTTGAGAATCCAGTTGTATAAATTATGGTTCTTTAATAGCTACCTTGTGGAAACCAGAAGAGTTGAGAAGCAATAGCCTAAGGCACTGCATAACCTCTGGTTGCTCTTGTTTCTCAAAAACTGCTACCTAATGCTTTTAATAGCCTGATTTGTCACTAATTCAAAAAGTAAAGGTCCCTCCATCTATCTATATAATACTCATCCCAGTTATACCTGAGCAGTAGAGCAAGCCCAATGATTCTGTTTTCATAAATATGCATACTACAATTGACATTTTGCATTGAAGATGCTGAACTGCAGCAATTCCACAAACTGAGGTTCTGGAGCACATCCAGAGAAGGGCAACAAGGCTGGTGAAGGGCCTGGAGCATGTGGTCTATGAGGGGTGTCACAAGGATCTGGGGTTGTTCAGTCTAGGGAAGAGGAGGCTGAGGGGAGACATCATCACTCTCTACAACTACCTGAAGGGAGGTTGGAGCAAGAAGGGGGCAGCCTCTTCTCGCTGGTGACAAGTGACAAGACCAGAGGAAATGGTTTCAAGCTGCACTAGGGTAAGTTCAGGCAGGATGCTAGGAATTACTTGTTTGCAGAGAGGGCTATCAAACACTGGAACTGTCTGCCCAGGGAAATGGTGGAGCTGCCATCCCTGGAGGTGTTTAAGCAGCATGTGGACCTGGCACTAAGGAACATGGTTTAGGATTGACCCTAAACTGGCTCAAGGGTTGGATTGGATGATCTTTGAGGTCTCTTCCAACTGGATGTTTTCTGTGATCATTAAAGCTGGCCAAGTGTTCTCTCTTCTGACAAATATATCCCCATTGTTTAAAGTCAAACTCTCTGCATCCACAGCTATTTAATACTGTCATTTTAGAAGTTATTTTATGTTCCAGCTTACAATATCCAGCTGTGGGCTGCAAAATTCTGAAGAGTGTACCAAGGCAGAAAATAAATAGCAAATTAAGCATAAATGGGCCTGTACTGACAATACTTTTCATTTTAACCAAGTTTTCCAAGTGTCTTTATTAAAAACCAAAACCACAAAAGTTCAGTTTGTTGGACACATTATAAAGCTTTCTCTTCCTCAAGAATCTTGCAAGGAAGGTTTTACAAGTTGAGAAACTTTTGGCAGTTCTGACATTTTTGACTGTACCTAAACAACCACAGTAAAACACTGACTGAAAGTCAGGAAAATGATGCTTCTATGGTGAATAGGAATTTGCACGTGCTATTAAAGAAGAAAGTGAATTAACAGATCAAAAGATTAATTTTCCCACCTCTCTTTGTAAGTCCTCCAACTATCAACCCACTCCTCCTTCCAGCAGACAGTATAAATTGAATGCCACTGAAATCTATGCTTTTTATTGAATTACAGAATCATAGAAACAACCAGGTTGGAAGAGACCTCCAGGATCACCCAGTCCAACCTAGCACCCAGCCCTATCCAATCAACTAGACCATGGCACTAAGTCCAATTTTCAAAACTGCATAAAAATCACCATATCCTTTTTTCAGTCCAAATATTCTTTATTCAAACACCAAACCTATCAGTACCAAATAGACTGCATCAGGAACTGACTTCATTTGCTTGAGAAATTGCAAATTATAGCAAATAAATAATGAGGTACAATGAGCTGTGTACCTGAAATTCAACATTTATAGAGCTAGTGAATCTGCAGAAGCAGAGGATCAGAAACCTGTAACCTGAAGAAGCTTTGAGGATAAAACCAACATGAAAGGTAACTTCTCCTTCTTCACAGTCATCTAGCATATCTGCTTTTTGCATTTCAGCAATTAGCATAGCTTTGTAGCTGTACAAGTAATTGTGGTTTTCTGTTCTCTTAACAGGTATTCAGAATTCCTTATTTGTTTTGTATTATTAAGCCTGGTAACAGCAGGAAAAATTAATGCTCCACTCTTTGACCATGAAATGAATAAAGAGTAATTCACTTACCTGGAAAAACAAAAAAGAAAAAGCAAGCAACTGGAATTAAATGTAACCAACGAAGCCTAATTAAGGCAGATGAGGCCAACCTGGAGTATGTCCTTTTACCATGTTCTTAGTTTAGACGAACAAGACCTAAGCAAAGCCTACTCCTGTGAGGTCTGTCAACTGGCACTTCATGCAACACCCTTCACTATGCTATGTATTAAGAACAGAAAGATTGCTCTATGGCATCAGAAACATATTTTTTTAAATTCTGTTTAAGCAAATTACTATTAAAGCCCATTCATGGAAAATAAATAGATGCTTTAATCACCTAAAATCTATGACAAATGTATGCTATATTTATACTTAGTTATGCCAACACATCAGAGTCCAAATTAAGAGTTCCAATATGCAAGGTAAAATGATCCTTTCTGAAAAGTTTACAGTTCAAATATACAAGATGGAGAAAGCATGAGATAAAGGAAGATATTCTCTACTTGATAATATGAAGAACCATTCCAAGATCATGGGGAAAGAATCATAGAATCACAGAACTAGTCAGGGTTGGAAGGGACCACAAGGATCATCTACTTCCAAGCCCCCTGCCATGGCCAGGGACACCCTACCCTAGAGCAGGCTGGCCACAGCCCCATCCAGCCTGGCCTTAAACACCTCCAGGGATGGTGCCTCAACCACCTCCCTGGGCAACCCACTCCAGGCTCTCACCACTCTCATGCTCAACAACTTCTTCCTCACATCCAGCCTGAACCTACCCATCTCCAGCTTCGCTTCATTCCCCCTAGTCCTGTCACTCCCTGATAGCCTAAAAAGTCTCTCCCCAGCTTTTCTGTAGGCCCCCTTCAGATACTGAAAGGCCACAAGAAGGTCACCTGGGAGCCTCCTCTTCTCCAGACTGAACAGCCCCAACTCTTTCTGCCTGTCCTCATAGCAAAGCTGCACCAGCCCTCTGACCATCCCCGTGGCCTTTATCTGGACACACTCCAGCACATCCACATCCTCCTCCTATTCACCAGGTTACTTTACTCACTTTCTTTTAGCCAGTCCCAAGTCACAAAGTAAAAAAAGAAAAAAAAATCAACTATACCTTTAACTTCTTCATAAATGCTATCATCTACTGATTCGCTGCTCACTTGTCCAACGTCATCATATTCTTCTTCCTCTACCTCCTCCTCAGGAATTGTATGAGATTCCATATCTATGTAACAGCAGGTTTAAAAGTTAGTATTTACCAGAAAAAAAAAGCCTAAGCAGAAACTTATGCAGTGTGAAAACACAGTTCTCGTATGACCTGATGCTCACAACACTTTCTACTTATTTTCTTATACTATATATATAGTATGCACACACACACACACACATATATATATACACACACACATATATATCATAGTATAGTATCATAGTATCATCAGGGTTGGAAGAGACCTCACAGATCATCAAGTCCAACCCTTTACCACAGAGCTCAAGGCTAGACCTGGCACCAAGTGCCACGTCCAACCTTGCCTTGAAGTGCCCCAGGGACGGCGACTCCACCACCTCCCCGGGCAGCCCATTCCAGTGTCCAATGACTCTCTCAGTGAAGAACTTTCTCCTCACCTCCAGCCTAAATCTCCCCTGGCACAGCCTGAGGCTGTGTCCTCTCGTTCTGGTGCTGGCCACCTGAGAGAAGAGAGCAACCTCCTCCTGGCCACAACCACCCCTCAGGTAGTTGTAGACAGCAATAAGGTCTCCCCTGAGCCTCCTCTTCTCCAGGCTAACCAATCCCAGCTCCCTCAGCCTCTCCTCGTAGGGCTGTGCTCGAGGCCTCTCCCCAGCCTCGTCACCCTTCTCTGGACACGCTCAAGCATCTCAATGTCCCTCCTAAACTGGGGGGCCCAGAACTGAACACAATACTCAAGGTGTGGTCTAATCAGTGCAGAGTACACGGGCAGAATGAGCTCCCTGCTCCTGCTGACCACACCATTCCTGAAGCAACACCATTCCTGATACGTTCATAAGGGAGAGCTTCTAAGCTAAATGGTATTCTTGGAGAAAATAAAACAATGTTGCAGGAGATAAGACATACAGAAGTTGCATATTTGAGAACCAGGACTTGCTATTCAAAATTTGGACAAGTGGGAACACTGCATACACAAAAATCATAGGTATATTAATTAGCAGAACTCTCATCAGCACGCAGTACTGGCAGTAACAGCTCCTGCTCTACTGGCTGGCTTACCTTGAATTACAAATTTGATTTGCTGTACCCATTCCTCTGCTTCTTTGGGAGTGGCAGCTGTAAACTATTAAAAGTTTATTAATAAGTGCTCACAGTAATGACAAAAACACAACTACAATTTCATTAGCAATTAAAAAAGGGACTGTAGCGTTCTCATCACTTCCTCAAGAAACCATTAGTAATTCTTTTCATGTCTTCTGGTACTTTTCTTGCAAGGATGCTTCTTATAATGTACAGCTAATTTTGACAAATTTACGTAATTGAAGGAGAGGATGATGGATTTGAAACTCTGATCAGCAGCTGGCAGCTGTGCAGAAAAAAAGCTGCTTCTCTTCATCAATGTCAAAGCCAGAACTGATGAACAAAATTTGCCCTTGACAATTAGAAGACACCCATGAATTTCTTTAGACTGCTGGGTACAGTTTCCTTAAAAATGTTCTTGTCAGACTCCAACACACTACCTGACAGCTTAATTAACTGGCTTTCAACTGCAATCTCAGATATTTAAAACTTATTAAACTTACATTCCATATTGATGTCTATCTGATAGATCTCTGAATTGCACAGCTGATATGTGCCTTCACGTAGATCTTCCCTTGCAAAGCCACGACCAACACAATATGTATTTAACACTGATATATATTTTAAGGGTTTTTTTTTTCACTATTTAATTCATCCAAGAAATCAGCCAGACACACTATTTAATAGATATTAAAATGGCAACACTGAAATGACCAATAGATAAAGATGATAGATTTCCTCGCTCTTGTCCAAAAAGATAATATTTGAACACAAAATGTACAACATAAGCAAGTGAGGATTTCCTTTTTTTTTTCCTCATTAAGATGTCAGAGAAAGTTGTTTTACTGAAATGTTAATTCAGGAACTGGAATTGTAATGGCTTTATCAATTTAATTTCAAGCCAACATAAAAAAAAAAGGTCCAACCTGATAAATGCGTTTATCAGCAGCGAAGATTTCAAAACAGCAATCTTTCTTCGAATCCTTCCGTAGGCTATTATTCATTCTGATGGTGTAGCCCTCTAAGGCAAATTCACCTTTCTGTTGTTTGTCTGGTGGAGATAAAACCCGAAGTTAGAGCTTCATTTACAACAGTAAACCTAAGTGGCTCAGCAGGTTATCGTTTATTCAGATTTTGTTTTCTGTTTCTAGAGTTTTACAGAGAGCAGGGAGGTTTTTAGCAAAATGATTAAGCAATGCTTCTGGAGAGAAAACCTTTATTTTTGAGGAAGATGTGCACAAGAGTACATTTTTCTCTAGGATGCCTAAGGAATTCCACAGGAGAATGATTGCAGATGGTGGTCTTATTTAGTAAGAACTATGTTATGACATTTGTATCCAGGGAAAGCCAAGAACTGAAACTTGGAAGACACTTTTCCTATAAATCAGTGTCTCTTCCTTAGAATCATAGAATCAACCAGGTTGGAAGAGACCTCCAAGATCACCCACTCCAACCCAGCCCTAGACAGTCAACCAGACCATGGCACTAATTGCCTCATCCAGTCTTTTCTTGAAGACCTCCAGGCACGGTGCCTCCACCACCTCCCTGGGCAGCCCATTCCAATGCCAACCACTCTCTCTGTGAAGAACTTCCTCCTAACATCCAGCCTATACTTTCCCTGGCACAACTTGAGACTGTGTCCCCTTGTTCTGTTGCTGGTTGCCTGAGAGAAGAGACCAACCCCCACCTGGCTACAGCCTCCCTTCAGGTAGTTGTACACAGCAATGAGGTTACCCCTGAGCCTCCTCTTCTCTAGGCTAAACAACCCCAGCTGCCTCCTGAACTAACCACTTCACTCAAAAAATAAACTTCAAACTCCTTTCTAAGCAATTGGAAAACCTTCTTTTCACATTCTTCCCCCCCCCCTCCCAGATGTGCCTCCTTTCCACATGGTAGAAACACAGAACGGATCAAGCTATAAATTCAGGTGTGTGCTCCAAAAGCATTTCTCTCAGCACAGCAAATGTTTAATTAGGTCATAAAAGTACTGAGCCCTACCACAGTTTATTATGTAGAGCCATGTGGTTGTTTTGAAGACAATTCTACTTCTCAAAGGTTCTGGTTTATGAAAGTATCACTTAGAACAGGCTTGAGTTTAAATACACTGCATGTTGGACAAGCAGCACCGGTACACTCTTTCTGAGCTCTTCAGACCTAACTCTACATCTGCTTTTATGTGCTCTGGCATGTTTTGGAGAATATTAAAATCAAACCAAAAAAAAGTAAAAGTCATTTGGGTTTGCAATTTCTGTAGATCACAGGGCAGTATTCAAGTGAAGATAGGTATCATCAGTCACATTTTGCTCAGGCAAACAATAAGCCAAAGTGCAGTTGCAAATGAAAGAAAATGCCATGAAGTGTGGGGTTATTTTCTACAGTACACAAAGCATTAATTAACAATAAACATCAGACAGAGCAGCAGAACTACATTAAGTATTGCTGAGCAGAACTTAGGTGCAAAATTTAGCATGTGCTGCTCGTAGTAGTCAAGAAAATGAGAATATTTCCACAGCAGATAAACCAGGGAAAGTTACCACTTTCAACATGAAAAGCATATCTTTTTTTCTCTCCTGTGAGAGGGCACAGAGACAAGAACATCAATGGACATAAAGACAGTCATCACACAAGTACTCTTGCTAGTTATTTTACATGCACATAGACACAAATTCCTCATCCTTCCCACCTTTTTGTGAACTCTCATCCAAGGCAAGTGAATATCACACAACAGAATGATAGGAAAAAATCCAGGGCACTGTTCTATTTTCTCTTCAATTCCTTTCCCTGACAGCAAGTTTTATTATGTCTTAAGTACTAATGATACAGTACTAATATTTTATATTTGCTCCATCTTCCACCCCTATATCAAGCATCACACAGATGCAAAATTCATGGGATCACACCCAGGCAGATATTAAAAATAAGAACTTGCAATAAGTTAACTAGGTCTCCTTTTAATGACATTCAGTCCTGCCTAGCTATTTTATTGTCCCCTCAGTTGTGACCTCAGGGAGAAAATGAAGTGAAACCCATTAATTTCTCACTCTTCCATGCTAGAGGTTTATCAAAACCCAAGAAGATAGGAGCATGCAGACAGAATAAACAAACACCAGGTTGAAAAGATAAAAAGCATTTTCCCCAGATAAAAATGAAGTAAGTACTCAAATTTAGTCTCTTGGATCATTTCTAAGACTGCTTCTCTGTGACACACATGATCCCTTATGCAGTAATAGGTTTTACAGAGCTGGGATTGTTTAGCCTGGAGAAGAGGAGGCTCAGGGGTGACCTTATTGCTGTCTACAACTACCTGAAGGGTGGTTGTGGCCAGGAGGAGGTTGCTCTCTTCTCTCAGGTGGCCAGCACCAGAACAAGAGGACACAGCCTCAAGCTGCGCCAGGGGAGATTTAGGCTGGAGGTGAGGAGAAAGTTCTTCCCTGAGAGAGTCATTGGGCACTGGAATGGGCTGCCCGGGGAGGTGGTGGAGTCGCCGTCCCTGGAGCTGTTCAAGGCAGGATTGGACGTGGCACTTGGTGCCATGGTCTGGCCTTGAGCTCTGTGGTAAAAGGTTGGACTTGATGATTTGTGAGGTGTCTTCCAACCTTGGTGACACTGTGATCTCAGATGATCTCTGTACTAATACTCATTCTTTCAGTGAAAACATAAAGATGCTGCACTTTGCACTGTAGCAGAACACTGTGTATGGCACACCATTTGATTGCTTTATTGCTTATACTGCCTTTATCTTATCTCTCTGAACATGCAGCTCCAGCACTAATGAAAATTACCTGTATGCACCACCCAAAAAGTACCTAACCTTTGCAATTAAACTCTTTTATTGACCATTTACTATAGCAACAGACTAGTCACAGTCTACTCACAGCACAGCTACTTTTGCCTCTAATTGTCTGTGCAGGAAAGTACCTCTGATTGAAGTCCAGTGTAGTGTGCTTAAAATGTTGACCAAGAGGAAGTCTGAAGACAGTAGGACACTTCACAGCCCTAGCCTAGAACCCGTTAAAGTTGAGAGAAAGACTCTTAGTGGCAGTAAGCCACAGATAAGGCCTAGGATGTCCTCAGAAATGGCCCCAGAAATACTGAATGGTAGGACAGAGGTCAGCTATAGCTCATCTGCTTACTCTGCTGGTGTCAAGCAATCATAGAATGCTAGGAGCTGGATGAGACATCCACAGATCATCAACTCCAACCCCCTGCAAAGCAGGACCACTTAGGGTAGGTCACACAGGAACATGTCCAGATGGGTTTTGAAGATCTCTATAGGAGACTCCACAATCTCTCCAGGGAGCCTCGTTCAGTGGTCTACAAATCACTGCTGCTATTGTAGAATACACCTTTTCAGGTTGGACTGGAGACCAAACTCAGTCACTGTGGAGCAAACTGCTGCATTGCAGCTCTTTGGCTAGACACAGTAGCCAGGTGCACACTTGAAGGCAGGGCCATCTTGTGATCATCTCAACTTCACTTAATGGCAAAGGCTTGCAAGATAATTAAGTGTGCTGATAGAGTTGGCCTTGGGCACTTCAAGGCAAGGTTGGACGTGGCACTTGGTGCCATGGTCTAGCCTTGAGCTCTGTGGTAGAGGGTTGGACTTGATGATCTGTGAGGTCTCTTCCAACCCTGATGATACTGTTAATGCTGCCCTGTGAAGTTAGTGCTAGAGTGACTTTGGTGAAGTTTCACATTCAGAAATAGTTTCTGGAGACCACACTTTAGAAAGGATTGAACTACTTTTAATGTTTGAAAACTTTGAAGACTTAAAGCTAGACACAGTTGGTATTCATATTAGATATAGTTGCTTCAGGAGGCTTAAAAGTAGCTTCTGAAAAGCACATTTGCTCTACAGAGATTTCACTTTCATTTTGAAGCCCCAAATCAGAAGTGGAGTTTTGCTTAGGCAGGAATCCAACAGCATATCTAGAAGGAACTAGAGAGAGACATGCAGATGGAACACACATCTCTGAAGAACATTTTTGCTGCCTCTTGTTTTCTCCAGACAGGATTTTGCAATTCAGCAAATGGAAATTAAGCTATCCCAGAACAACACAGAAGAGAACTGCAAAAAGTATAATGCTAAAAGCCTTCATCTCTTTGCTCTCGTCTCCTTCTCCTCCTCTTCCCTTATCCCCACAGGTGGCAAACAACAGTAAACACAGTCTGGATCTGTGTAGTACATTTTGCATCAGGAATTTACAATTGCAAAAATCTAGCACAACAGAGCAGACTGATTTTTCTCCTTTTTAAAGTCAAAACTACTACATAGATATTTGAGAGAAATAATTATAGGATGCAACATTCAAAACAGCAAAAAGACAAATCTGAACAGAATTTGAGAACCACCTTAAACATTTTTTCTTACATATAAACTTCATCCTAAAAACTCTGAAATACTTTTAACAACAGAAACGGGGCCAATATTATACTGGGAAGAAAGAGTCCCAAGGGAAACTGAGAAAAAAAGAGTCTCGAAGTAACCTTTCATAACTGAGTCCATGGGAACTTTTAAAACAAAGAAGGGTAAACCTTCAATAGGGTCTTGAAATGATTGGGTTGTAAATTTGAAGCCTAAGGCAATGTGCCCATATTATTAGCACATGTAAAAAGAATTAGTGCATTCTGAAGAACAGAGAGGACTCTGGTGGTAGAAAGCAAAGAAGTTGCAAAGAAAGGCATATGGAGCAAACAGAAAGGTTTTGGAGAGTGATGTATTTATTAATGCTATTAGAATTCATAATTTAACTCTCTTTCTCTTGAAATTAGGAGCCTGTAAGGTCTTATGATTTACAAGTGTAGTTTCACATACTTTTCCAGATGCAGGATGTCTGCTTTCTAAAAATAGTTCATGTCAGCATCTCCAAAATGGCAATTTCTTTTCCAGCTTTTGGAACATATGTACAGGAGTTCTTCCTTTTTAGATAGCAGATCTGAAATGTAATTGAATTTTTTTTCTTCTTTAACCTAGTCTTTTTTTTCTTTTTAATGAAGAAATGGATGCAATGCTTGAAACACACTATTGAGTGCACCAGATTGCTTATATTCAGTTTGACTATACTTAATAGTTATTTTTTAATTAACACACTACTAATGTCAAGTATGCCTTTCAAGTTCTGAATTTAACATTCTCACAGCAGAAGATTCATTAGTTGTTAGATAGATGCCTTTGTCATCACCTTGCTAAACTAAAATGTCCTATTGAACACTCACAGGTCCTGCAGATTTCAGTTAGGGATTTTGTCAGAAGTCTAAACTAAAGGATTTTTGCCATTCTGTGCTAGTTTGAGCCTAGCTGGGATATTTTGATGAGAAGAATTAGATTATAGGCTGTGAAAAGGAAACACTGGTGGTGTCTACTGCACTCCTAGGCTTGCTGAGATGTATAAGAACATAAACATAGATAACACAGTTGTTTGCTCTCTGTGTTTGGGGCTGCATGAACTTTCCTCTCTAACCTAACTTGCTGCCTGACTAATCCATCTGCTTCCTAACTCCCCTGACCAACCCTCCAAATTCACCTTGAACATAAGGCAAAGTCTGGGGTAAGGTAGAGAGGCAGGGAGAAGGTGGAAGGGTGGTTGGGAGCCCATCCTGGGAACTCAGGTTTCTGCGAGGGCTGTTGTGTTTCTGTATTACATTTTTAACTTGTCTATTTCTGCATATAGCTGTATATATTATAAATACCTGCTTGCACATTGTGCTAAGCTGTAAATATAGCTTCATTCATTCCATTTCCAGCAGCTGAGGCTAGTCTGAGTGATTGTACTTAAGAAGCAGCAAAGCTATGAATTCATTTATAAAGCAAGAAATGAACTTCCCTTCTTCACATGCACTTGGAGGTTGAAATGGTTAGCCACACCACCTACAAGCTTGAGTTCACAGGAACAATATGTAAACAAGTACCCAGCTCAGGATGCAAGAGAATGGAGGTAAAGGACTATAAAAGTTTTATGGAAGGAGGGACTACAAAAATGAGGATCAGGCAAGCTTCTGGAAATTCAGGCTAGCTCTGACATTTCAAGATGCTTCTCTGCAATGATGTGGGCCACATGCTGGCAACAGATATTGCAGCACAAGCACAAATATACATGCACATCCTCTAGTACCCACTTCTGGCACCCAGTTAGGTCAAACCTTTAAGCCCCTGTTCCTCCATCCACTTTGCTTACCATTCACTGATCAGGAAAGAAAAAATGTAGGTGCTTCGGTTAGACCTGTCTGTATTGCAGGGGTAAATAACTTTGTTTCACTACCCAATGCTGCACCAAATGGAGGAGGAAACAGCAACAAGACACTCATTAGCCTGCAGGCACCACAACTGTTAAAAGGATGCTTGTAAACTACTTGGTGAACACAGAGTCATTTACTGTATTTCCACAGGCTTTAGTGTGTACTCTGTTTTCCTAAACTAGGTCTCACATTTTTCACCATTCACCTCTAAGTAATTTATTTTGGAACTCTTCTTTATGTGAGTATGTGAGACTTCACTTCCACACTTCTCATTTTTCCAGTGTAAAAGGTAAAAAGAAGACCTAAAAGTGTTTTGGAAACAACAAATCCACAGAAGCTAACAAAAAGGCATTCCATTACCTCACATGTGGCATTCAGTCACATTTACACTGATATTTAGGCATGAAAAAATCAAATCCTGGCCAACAAAACACACACTGAACTGGACACAAAATGCCCTTCACAGATTATTCACCTAAATGCCCATTTTTAAAACATACACAAGACAAACCAAGCCAAGCAGGACCTACAAACCCCTGCTGCCTCTCTGCATTATGTTCCACAGCACAGGCGCTAGCACTCCATTACCCGCTAAAAGTGACACAGGAAGCAGGACTGAGCACATATGGAATCTCTGTCTCTCTTCAAACTGGGTTTACATCAACGAGGGGGAATTTTCCTGTTGTGTAAATCAGCCCTGTCAGAAATCAGGGCCCAGCTGATACAAAACATCTGCAGACGCTGCACAGGCTACGGCAGACCAGCATCATTTAGACAGATGCCATCCCAACGATTCAGGAGCTGGCAGCAATCAGCACAGAGCCACCCAATTGCACGCTTCACCCCTGTCCTACAGTTGGTAAGAACACACAGATATTTGTGACATGGTCCAAATTATCTGGTACAGCATCAAAGGCCACAGCAAAACATGAAGAGCCCCAATACTGAGGCCATAATAGTGGGAGTGAAAAAGTTTCAAGTTCTTTCAGTGACTAAATGCCAGATCTCAGGATTGTCTCATCCATGCTGACATTCCACAGCTAAACAGTCTAAAAAACAGCAGCACACATTTTCAACTATGAGGACAGCTCAGTTTCAACAGTAAACTAGTTTGCCATGGAACTACAGCAGTTGCTGGTATCCAGTTTCCTCACAATTCCTAGCAATTAGCCTCTGTACTGGAGCAGGCACCTTTATGTATCACAGTGGCAGAAGGCTGAAGAAAGCATCTCTGACTGGTCTAGGAAAAAGCTTTTTTCTTCAAAGGCAAGTTTCTGGAATGACTGTTAGTCATCTCAGATCTGCAGGATGAAACAAGTCCTCCATGCTGCACTAGTTTCTTTTCCACACTAGCAGCACCAATCACACGGTGGTCTGGCAGAAATTCAGAGTCACAGAATGGTTTGGGTTGGAAAGGACCTCAAAGATCATCTAATTCCAATCACCTTGGCACTGGCAGGGATGCCTTCCACTAAACCAGGTTGTTCAAGGCCTCATCCAATCTGGCCTTGAACACCACCAAGGATGAGGCATCCATGACCTCCCTGGGCAACCTGTTCCAGTGTCTCATCGCCCTTACAGTAAATTCGTGTGCCTGATTTGTTTGCTTCCTCCACAAGCCAGCATTTGGAGTCCAACCACACCTATACAATTCCTGTGCCTCCACAGACTATGCATCAGTCCCATATTGTTAGGGTGCTCTTAGGAGGATCTTCCCCAAACAATCTGCAGTCCACAAAAGCTGTAAATGTGTAAAGCCAAAGCATCATTACAGAAAGAGATCTCACATTATATTACAGTCAGTCTCTAATATGACACCCAACCTGCCAAGTGCTGGGGGAATGTGCTTCCATGTATCTCAAATTTCAGCATGGGTATCAGAAATTACAACACAGCCTTCGCAGACAGGTTGTTGCAAGAGAAAAAAGATGAGCTTAGATTTGCACCTTCCAACCCCATTAAAGTTTTCATATTCTTTTGTATATTAAAAGATCACTTTTATAGTTTAACCTTATTATGATCATTACCTTTGTCACTTCCATAGTAATAGAAGACCGTCTTACTGATAACACACCAACGCTTCTGCCATTCAAAGCCAAGAAAACTGTGCTCTGCAATGAATACAATTTGTGTTACATCACTTCCTCATTTTTGAACACAAATACATTGCTTCTTGTCAAGGGGCAAGGTAAGAAGGAGGAGGTAGGAAAAGCACTAAAGAAAGGTATCAAAAACTGGATACAAAGAAGAGAAATGCATGGGATCGAGAAGGAAATTTGAAGTAAAAATTGGTGGTGAGAAAACAAATGGGAATTTTAATTCATATAAAGAGAGAAGTGATGTGTAACATTAAATATAAGGAAATAATGAACAACTTCCTAAATATTTCCTAGAGTTATTGCAGCATTAAGTGGGTATTAAAGGGACAATATAAGATTTATTGAATCAGGATAAATACTGACTGAATCAAAGCCGAGATCAATATTTGCCCTCTTGAAGGCAAATAAATCTCAATGCTCACTGGAACATGAAGTCAACATAGAGTACTTTTACATACATTCCTAATGTTTTCTATAAAACTATCTAAAAGTCTCAGAATTATGGCTGACAGTGGACTTTCACCACGTGAGCTTTTTGAGTCGATAAAGAAATAGGATTTTCTTCCAACACCACAGGGGCAATTATGGACTGTGCTTCTTTTGCATAGTAGTGCTTCAACATTTCAGCTTTTATTCCATCCTATTTATCACTCTTTGGGTGTGGCCATCAAGCCAGTTCTTTATCCATCTAGTGGTCCACCCATCAAACCCATGTTTCACCAGCTTAGAGACCAGGATGTGGTGCAGGACAGTGTCAAAGGCCCTGCTCAGGTCCAGGTAAACGACATCAGTTGCTCACCCCTGTTCATAGGCCACCAGGTTTGTCAGGCAGGATTTGCCCTTGGTGAAGCCATGCTGACTGTAGCTAAATCACCTCTTCACTGTTCTTCTGTTTCAGTAGTGTCTCCAGGAGAATCTGCTCCATGATCTTACTGGGCACACCCTGATCTAGGTTAGGGTGTCCTTGCCCATGGCAGGAGGTTTGGAACTAGATGATCCTTGTGGTCCCTTCCAACCCTGACTGATTCTATGATCACTCCTGTACAAAGTTATTTGTGTATGTAGCACCAAATAATGGCAGACATACTTCCTAGATATAAAATATGCACTCATTTTCACATGGATTTACCTTTCCTGCGTTTTTCCAGGTATCCAGCCTTCAGAACAAACTGCAGATCCTGAGCTGCAACAGGACCAAACCGATTCCCTGAAAGAAAAATGAATACTGTAAAGCACTGATTTTTAACATAAAATGCAGCATTTCTAAGAAAAATAGCAACATTCATGGATGTATGGATTTTACAGTCACAATATTCATGACCTACTGGGAAAAGTAATTCTATAGTTCTTCTTCACAGAGAGAGTGATTTGCCATTGGAATGGGCTGCCCAGGGAGATGGTGGAGTCGCTGTCCCTGGAGGTGTTCAAGGAAAGCCTGGCTGAGGCACTTAGTGCCATGGTCTAGTTGACTGGATGGGGCTGGGTGATAGGTTAGACTGGATGATTTTGGAGGTTTCTTCCAACCTGGTTGATTCTATGATTCTAAAAACTACTATGACATTGTTTTAAGTACAAATACTCTCTAAATATAAATGTCAGTGCTTTGTAGCAGGCCCTGCAAACCTCAGAAGGGAAAAAATAAGTAATTAACCAAGCTACAGCAACATAGAAGTCATCAGTTTGTGTTCTGAACATGGTTTGCAAAGCAGGCTGGATAATGAAAGCAGTAAGTTTTCAAAATGCAAACAAATCTAAGTACCACAATTTAATACAAATCAGGAATGTGGGTTTCATTATCAACTTCATACAAAAGCATCTTTAAACAAAATACAAGGTGTGGACTCTTTCCTAGACCATGAGAGGAAAAAAAGGAAATCAGATGAAGACTAAAAGTGATGCTTACACTGTTGATAGACATTGCCTGATTTGCAATATCACACAAAAGCACTGCCTATAGAATTTATAAGATGACTCCAAATAGACCAATGAAAACCTACAGAATGTTTGATCTACAGATATTAATTTTGGCTTTTGTGAATGTGGTTCCACCTGCAAAATGGTATGCTCCAGTGCATTTTTTCCTTTTTCATAGCTAGAAGCATGGGAGTTAAGTCAAGGCAGGGTCAACCAGTCAAACAGAAACCTCCATGTTAAAAACTGCACCTTCCTGTCTGCATCCTTCCCCTCCTAAAGCAACCGAATTGTCATTTAAATGCAACTCTTTGCATTAGGAGCAGGAGTAGGTTGGATGTGCCTAATAATTAACATACATATATAAATGTCATACTGTTTTCCACAAGCAGAAAAGCAGAACTAATTCTGTTGCTGTGCTGCAGATTTTTTAATTAAGTACGTGTGAGCATGGCAGTGAAGCTCCTACCATTTTTTGTCATCAAATATTCATAAGAATCACTGTATGTAGACAGCAAGTTTACAAGGCAGCAATAATTCATCAAAACATATGTAATCTCATTGAGTTTTACCAATAGAATCACAAAAAAGGATTGATCTCTACAGAAAATCCCTCTAAACAGTGCAGTCTGACCCTGATGTTGAGGTGCTGGAACATGTCCAGAGAAGGGCAACAAAGCTGGTGAGGGGCCTGGAGCACAAATCCTATGAGGAGAGGCTGAGGGAGCTGGGCCTGTTTAGCCTGGAGAAGAGGAGGCTCAGGGGTGATCTTATTACTGTCTACAACTACCTGAAGGGGCATTGTAGCCAGGTAGGGGGTGGCCTCTTCTCCCAGGAAACCAGCAATAGAACAAGGGGACACAGTCTCAAGTTGTGCCAGGGTAGGTATAGGCTGGATATTAGGAAGAAGTTCTTCACAGAGAGAGTGATTGGCATTGGAATGGGCTGCCCAGGGAGGTGGTGGAGGCACCATCCCTGGGGGTCTTCAAGAAAAGACTGGATGAGGCACTTAGTGCCATGGTCTAGTTGATTGGTTAGGGCTGGGTGATAGGTTGGACTGGACAATCTTGGAGGTCTCTTCCAACCTGGTTGATTCTATGATTCTATGATTCTATGAACCAAGAACTCTGTCTCTGGAAAGTGATGCCAGCTTCCTGGATTTTTAGGTTTTCCCTTAAAATAGAAACTTCTTTTATTGGTGTCCACAAATTAGGGGTTTGTGATGGTCTTGAATTTAAGTACAGAGTACATTTGTGAGAGGAAAAGGACAGGGGAGGGAAACCCACAGGAACATGCAAAGAATGTTATCTTCTTAAAATATGAAAGCACTCCAAATGAGAATGTAGTCCTTAAATAAAACAATTGGCTCTTCTGACAACAAAACATTTTGTTGGATACCATAAGGCAGTAGAGAGAATTTTATATACATTGCCATTTTCACTGTTTTTTTTTTAATTGGTACTATTTTTTTAAGGATCAGTAGCTATTCTTTCAGTTTCTGTGGAATCCTGAATACTGGGATTTATTGGTTAAAGATACAAGAGTTATTGTCTTCGTGTACGTGCATCACAAAATGATGCAGCTGTCCCCCCTTGCTTGATGATATTCAATCACTGCACGACATTAAATGAGAATTTAACACAAAGACACTCACTGATTGGTATTTATTAAGCTTAATAGTTACTTAATAAGATGATCTAACTATGATGTTATGAGTGGGGGAGGTGAAAACTTTTGCAAATATACAGTGTGCTGCTTTATGTTGGTCATTGGGAGGCATCAGTGTGCAACACTTAAGAGCTTTACCTCATCCAGTAGGGCTCATTTTAGAACTGTGTCCCCACAGATAGATGTGAAAGCCATAAAACCTAAATAATCAAACAAAGCCACTCATATTTTTTAATTTAAGAATTTCAACCACTATTTGGATCTGATTTTACACATTATTGTCTCTGGGTTTTGATGAGTAAACTTGGCAAGTGAACACTCAAGTCAAACGTGAGATACAGCCCCAGAGAAGCCTAAGCTTTGTAGACTCCTCATTATTCTGCCCACAGGTAGAAACTCATCTGAACTGATTGCTACAAAGTCAAAATTCCATTCTCAATCTCTCTAATTCTGCTGAGACAAGTCAGGATACATTTGATGACAGCATTTTCTGAAACTACATTTATTTTGCACAGAGCACTGAAGGTTTGTGAGAAAAGAACTTGCATGGGAAAAAAAGGCAGTTTACCACACTCTGATGGCACTGCAAAAAGTAGTCCTCCTCCTACTCTCAAACTGTAAAGAATCCAGCTTCCTTTTCTGCTCCTCAAAGCAATTCAAGCAGTAACTCCATGAAACAAGCAGCAGCTGGTCATCCCCACTACCACTCACAATCTGCAGGTAGCTGAAGCAGAAACAGATCATGTGCATATTATCATCCTTCTGTTATAGAAGCTTGGGAACCAAAAAATATAATGGAACTTTAGTGGAAGGGCAGGAGAAACAGACCAAATGGTAATCTCCCAAGACACATACAGCTGTACATGAAAGAAGCAGCATAAATCTGACTAAATTCCTTCTTTCATTGCTTTGTACCTCCAGAAGGAAGGGGAGGGAAAATAAGTAGCATGGAAAGTATAAAGGAAAGGGAAAGAACCACCTTCTCTCAGATTCTCATTAACTGCAGGTGCTGTGCATATGTGGCAAGAAGAAGGAAGAGGGCACAAACACAAATACACTCTCTGCATTGCAACAGAAATAATGAGGGCAAGAAAGCAAAGGGAATGAGAACCTCCTTACAGCTACTGCCTGAAGTTAGCATGGAAGAATTCTAAACTGTGACACCTTTTTACTTCCCTTTTTTTTTTCTTCATTGCTTTACTCTCCTGTCCACATTTCAAACAGGATTTAGAGTGAACAGCAACCCCTAGATACAGAACTCCCAGTTGAAAGTCTGGATTTGCATAGCAGGTTGTTTTTCACAGTAGCTGTCAAACAAAATGTTGCTTCCCCATTCATTTGAAATAGATCAGGCTTGGCACAAGTATTAAAACAAAGGTAACACTGAAGTCGAGCTTTGTTAGAGGAGTATTTGTTTGCATTACACTAGCAGCTGAGATCAAAGACTCATTAGTTGACTACCACTTGGGATTTTGACTAAGTCTCGCCCTTCTACAAATAATCTATTTAACATAAAGACTGCCAAGAAAGAAATCACTGCTGTATGTTTTCATAAAGAACTGTGAAGCCAATGAAGCAACTTGTTTCAAATCAAACAGCCCTTTAGAGTTTAGAGCTCTGAATTCCCAAATATTATCCCCTCATGCACATCCAAGAACGTCTGCAGGACAAGCAGCATTTGTCCTTACCCTCATGGATGCCACTGTAATGGACTGAACTTCATTGTCCATCAATTCCAGTGGAGATTGTCCATGAGAAATGAAAGGCAGAGCTGCAAAATGGCACCTACTGGTATTCACTTTCTTGGGTGTCTCAGTGTTTGTTGTTCAGATAGTTATGATCAAGCTGACTACCAGACCCAAGCAAAATTTCTCTCCAAAAAAAAAATCAGACCAGCAGAGGCCACCATCATCTTCCTACCTACTTCCTACCCTTAGAATCACAGAATCATTTATATTGGAAGGGACATCAAAGCTCATCCAGTTCCAACCCCCTGCCATAGGCAGGGACACCTCCCACTAGAACAGGTCTCTACAGGCTTCATCCAACCTGGCCCTGAACACCTCCAGGGAGGGAGCAGCCACAACCTCCCTGGGCAACCTCTGCCAGTGTCTCACCACCCTCACTGCAAAGAACTTCTTCCTAACATCTAGTTTATATCCCCTGTCTGTCAGTTTAAACCCATCACTCCTCATCCTGTCATTACAAGACCTTGTCAATAGTCCCTCCTCAGCCTTCCTGTAGGCCACTTAAGATACTGGAAGGCCACTATAATGTCTCCTCAAAGCCTTCTCTTCTCCAGGCTGCAGAGCCCAAACTCTCATAGCCTGTCCTCATAGCAGAGCTGTTCCAGCCCTCTGAGCATCTTCATGGCCTCTTCTGGACTCACTCCAACAGTTCCATGTCCTTCTTGTGTTGGGTGCTCCAGAACTGCACATAGGACTCCAGGTCGGTTCTGGTGAGAGCAGAATAAAGGGGCAGAATCTCCTCCCTTGCCCTGCTGCCCACACTGCTCTTGCTGCAGCCCAGCACACGGTTCCTGTCTGGGCTGCACTCACACTGTTGGCTCATGTTCAGCTTTTCATCAACCCAGACTCCCAGGTCCTTTTCCTCAGGGCTGCTCTCAGCCATTCATCACCCAGTCTGGATTGGTGCTTGGGATTGCACTGACCCAGGCACAGGACCTTACAGTTGGCTTTGTTGAATGTCACAAGGTTGGCCTGGGCACACCTCTCCAGCCTGTCTAGGTCCCTTTGGATGGATCCCTGCCCTCTAGCAAGTTGACTGTGCCATACAGCTTGGTGTCACCAGCAAACTTGCTGAGTGTGCACTCAATTCCTCTGTCCATGCTGCTGACAAAGATGTTAAACAGCACTGGTCCCAGCACTGACCCCTGAGGGATGCCACTTGTCACTAGTCTCCAGGTGGACATTGTGCCATTGATCACAACTTTGCATGCAACCATCCAGCCAATTCCTTATCCAACATGCGATCACCCAGGCAATTCCTTATCCACTGGTATGGTCTATTTCCAGATATACCTCAAACATTTTAAAATGAAGACTTCAAAAAGGCCTATAATCTTCTTCAGTTTCTCTTTTAGTAAACTGTAGTTCTAAATATCAGAGTAAAGTGGTACTGTGAATCAAGTTTTAAATATCCAAGTAAAAGTGGTACTGTACTCTGTAGCCTGCAGCTGTGCAAATGTACAGGTTGAGAAAGGTACAATCATTGCTCCTGTGCAGCTTCTTTCCAGACCTCATTTCTACTGTATCATTGCCCTGATGGGGCAAGCAGAGTTGAGGATATTAAAAGAAAAGCTTCCTTTATATTCCCAACTTTCTACTGCACAAATAATGTCCTGAACCTTATTCTTTTGGTGTGGAAATCAGGTTAATTCTATCCAATATTTGGGATATTAATATCTTGCATCCCAAATATACAGTATAAAATATACAAAGGGAAGTCCATCTGCTTAACATTAAAGGTTTTCCTTCTTTCTTGACCACCCACTCACAAATGAATCTCTCACAATAATTTCTCTTCCTATCCTGGTAGGGATTACTTCAGCGTATTCCAAACTAAAATCTGCAATCTATGTTCCACAAGCATATTCCCAGACTGATGTATACAAAGGCCATCAAAGACCAGACCAAAATATTTATGAGGCCTAAACCTTCAAGCTTTAGGGAAAAGTAAATTACACATATAATGCACCAGGTTCTTCCTCCTGGTTCTGGGCACTCTTGTGCCAAGTGAGCAGCTGGCAGTTATTATAATGCTATTGCTGCCAGGCTAAAAATTCCTCCAGTGAGAAGAAAATGAAATGCTCTCACTCAAGCATAAAGACAGCTTTTCTACCAGTCATGCTTTGACTTCAGAAAAACATGAACATTATTACCAGAGGTGCATTAATGTACACATTCCACTGCACAAATCCAGTGTATCTTGTGACTTCAGGAAAACTTCAGGCTTACAACACAGCTACAATTATTGCAGCTCGGTAATAAGACACTCAAAAAGCCTGAATGATGCCATTTGCACTCTACTGCAATAATGCATTTGGCCCATTACTTCAAAAGAGTTTCATCACTGTCATTTCACATGATAAAACATGAAGATCAACTGTAATGCATGGCATTTTGATTTTTGGAGGACCCAAAGGTGTTCAAATTTCATTCTGTATCCAAAAAAAGAAAACAAAAGCCAAACCAAGTTGTATTATTCTGCAGTGTGTGCCAATAGGACATCGTTTTTTGGTTTGCTTCTTCAATGTGGGCTAAGGGATACATAAAGCAAGAAGTAATTAGAGGTCAATGCATTCTAAAGAGGTGCTTAGCATGCTTATGGGAAGTTAAACAGGCGAAGTGGAGATAAGTGTAATTCAGTAACAGCTAAGTGGTTGATTACTGCTTGCATCCCTAGTAGAGGACTAGGTTTAACGACTATAATGGTAAAGACTTCTTGCTCAAGTAAGAATTCATTGTTCTTCAGGTCTTGTGAAAGACAACTGCTACACAAAAAAATATATCAACTTGATCATATGGAGAAAACAACAAAAAAAAATCTATTAATGAAAATTATTTTTCTGCTTCCTTTTCACTACATTGAAAACCCATTTATCAAAGAAAAAAAAAAAAGAAACCAAATTTCATTCTTATTTCAACTATTATTAATGAAAACTGACATCAGCTAGAAAAGACAGAAGAAGAATGCTGGCAGTATGAAAATGTAACTGGCAATCTAAGAGTGGAACTGGATGTTCCTCTAAAAACTAAGAGTTGCTACTTTAAGTACTGAAATATCCTTTAAAATGCAGAAAATGGAGGGGGTTGTCCTTCAGCTCAGGGCTTTCATGCTATCTTTTAGGCTGCAATTCCAAACTGGCAAAGCTTTTCTGAAAATATTTGTGTTAAAGTTGAGCAAAATAGGAGCAATGTTTTTTAGCAACACAAAAAGCCTTTTCATCTTCTTTTCTCCCCTCCCATCCTCCTTCTCACACACTTCTAAAATTCTTCATATCTGCCCATTTCATTTTGATCTAGAAATAAAGCATTGATGCATTTTTTAATAGCTGCTACAGAGGGATTCAATTATCTTTGAATTTGTACATGGCAGTACACTGGGGTCACATCTGTTGCACAAGCACTCTGAATCTAGGCTAAAGAGGAACTGTTTTCTTTCACATGTGAATCTTCACCCTACATTTGTTTTTTTTTCTCTATCAAAAGCAAATATTAATGTACAAGGACCTTTCTAAAAAATATATATATATATATATATATTAAAATTCTCAGAGTCTTGATTAAGGAAAAGTTATAAGTAGAAAGACTCCATAAAATCTAATTAGCATCATTAAGTGTCTTTAATGCTGTCACAGAGGCTACTCCAGTACTTTGCAAACGTAGCAGCCTAATAGCTCTGAATTAATATCACATGCAAGAATCAAAACATAAATGTTAAGTGAAATATCTTTTACTCAGGGAAATAAACTGAAAATGTTTAGCTTTTGAAACATGGGTTCAAGAAGAGTTAGCATTTTGGTCTTCAAAATGCTTCTTTCAAAGACTGTCTAGTCCATGAAATTTCACTCTGGAGCTATCTCAGCATTCACCATTGTGCTAGTTTGAAGCTAGCT
Source organism: Pogoniulus pusillus (assembly GCF_015220805.1). Lineage (NCBI taxonomy): Eukaryota > Metazoa > Chordata > Aves > Piciformes > Lybiidae > Pogoniulus > Pogoniulus pusillus. The sequence continues at coordinate 7,893,650 of NC_087291.1, read as the reverse complement.
AGGATATTTTGGTGATAAGAACCAGATTATAGGCTGTGAAAAGGAAACAGTGGGGATGTCTACTTCACTCATAGGCTTGCTGAGATGTAGAAGAACAAGAACACAAACATAGATAAGGGAGTTGCTCCCTGGGTTTTTGGGCTGCACTGCTCTCTCTAAGCTGCCTGACTAATCCAACTGCTTCCTGACTAATCCATCTGCTTCCTAACTCCCCTGGCCAACCCTCCAAACTACCTTGAGCATAAGGCAAAGTCTTGAGTAAGGTAGAGGGGTGGGAGGAAGGTGGAAGGGTGGTTGAGAGCCCCTCCTGGGGACTCTGGTTTCTGGGAGGGCTGTTGTGTTTCTGTATTACTTTTTAACTTGTATATTTCTGCATGTAACTATCTGCTTGTCTATTGTGCTAAGCTGTAAATACAGCTTCATTCTCCAATTTCCAGATCGACTGAGCCTAGTCTGGGTGACTTTCTAAAGTGTGTGGGGGCAGGTAACACCCAAACCATCACAACCATTGTGTTCTCTAATAGTTTACAATAATTTTCACAGAGTAACTTGCCTTGATATATGCCTTTAAGAAAAGCCAGCAGTGTATTGTATTAAAGAATACTTGAAGCAGTGTCATCTGTTTCCACTTCTAATTCGGGATATGAAGTTTGGGTTACTAATGCTAATACTACACCCTCAGAGCCCTAAGTGCTGTGCATTTCTTCCTAACTCCTCCCTTGGAAGGAGAGTGGTGTGAGCATTTCTCCTTCTTCTGAGAACCTCAGGAGAAGTCAGTGAGCCAGGCAGCCTCAAAAACTGTCATATATTCTTCACAGAAATATTTGATTCTTTCAAGCAGTTAGCATGCTTGAGATCTGTCACTTTTGCCATTTCCTTTTAGTCTCTAATTTAATTAAATAACTGTGTATTTAGATACTTTACATTAAAAAGAGATTCAATCTCATACCTATGTCTTCTCAGTCTTCACCTGACTTCTGAGCTGAGTTTTATTAGTAGTTATAACATACTTCATTTCATAGAATGGGCTGGGTTGGAAGGGACCTTCGGGATCATCTTGTTCCAACCCTCCTGCCATGGCAGGGGCACCTTCTACTAGATCAGGCTGCTCAAAGCCCCATCCAGTCTGGCCTTGAACACTTCAAGGGATGGGACATACAAAATCTCTCTGGGCCATCCATTCCAGCACTTCACCACCACCATAGGGAAGAGTTTCTTCCTTACATCTAGCCTAAATCTACCCTCATTCAGTTTAAAGCTGTCACCCCTTGTCCTATCTCTACATGCTCTTGTAAAAATTCCTTCTTCAGCTTTCCTGTAGGACCTCTTTAAGTACTGGAAGGCTGCTATAAGATTTCCCCGGAGCCCTCTCTTCTCTAGGCTAAACAACCTTCAACTCTTTCAGCCTGTCTTCACATGAGAGATGCTCCAATCCTCTCATCATCTTCATGGCCCTTCTTTGGACTTAGTCCAACAGGTCCATATTCATTTTATGTTGGGGGGTCCAGACCTGAACACTGTACTTCAGGTGGGGGTCTCACAAGAGCCAAGTAGAGGAGGAGAATCACCTCCCTAAACCTGCTGGTCACATTTCATAGAATCATAGAATGTCAGGGGCTGGAAGGCACCTCAAAAGATCATCTGGTCCAGCTGCCCTGTCCGAGCAGGGTCACCTACATCAGATCACACAGGAATGCATCCGGACAGTTCTTGAATATCTCCAGAGAAGGAGACTCTGCAATTCCCTGGGCAGCCTGTTCCAGTGCTCTGTCACCCTCACAGGGAAAAAATTCTTCCTCAGGTTCACATGGAACCTCATGCCTCAAAATGTCCTTTTCATGCAGCCAAGGTCACAACTGCCTCTCTGAGCTGCAAACACACCTTGCCAGGTCATGTTCAGCTTCTCATCAACTGACGCTCCCAAGTCCTTTTCCTCAGAGCTGCTCTCAAGCCATTCTCCACACAGCCTGCATTTGGGAGCCACCACTCATCACTGGTCTCCACTTGGACATCAAGCCATCAACTGCAACTCTTCAAGCGCAATCACCCAGATAATCCCTTATGCACAAAGCAGTCCATCCATTACATCCACGTGTCTCCAATTAGAGACATGCAGGACGGTGTCAAATGCTTTGCACGAGTCCAGGTAGTCTTTAAGAAACACTTTTTCCTTCTTCTTTTTTTTTGTTTAATAAATCACAGGAGTCAGCCAGTCCGACTCCATTCCCCAAGATCCAGCCTAATTCAATTATCCTGGATAATGCACTCCTCATCCAAACTTAACTTTGACTTTCTAAACCTGTATTGTCCTGCCTTATGCATTCTTTTGTTGGCTTTCAGAAGCTAACATATTGTTACTCTTTGCATAGCTTTGTAACACAGAGATGAATTCACAGGTTTCACCCCTTCATCCAGATTTGAGTTTCACAGAGGTAATGACTAAAATTTCACAAATGATCTGGCCAAAAAAAAAAACTATAAAAAGAATCCCCATGTTTTCTGCTGAGAGCAGACATTATCCTCCAGGGTTATAAAAGGGGCCACTGCATGTTGCACAGGAGCAGCCTTCCTGGTTTTGTTTCTGCTGTTTCTCAAAGATTCTGAGGCAAGAAGACAGAAGGAGAATACAGCAGTAAAGAAAACGTCTCCTGTGCAAGGTCTACTGCTTGTGCTACTGTAAAATAAGGCATAGAAATGTAAGTTTTGCTTATGTCTCTCCGTAGGTCACTAAAGTTTAATCAATCATTCCAGCATGAGACAGAAAGGTTTCAGTCACTCAGAGGCCCATACTGCAGCTAACAGAGAAGTGTGCCAATTGCAGAGACTGACAATACAAATTTAGCCTATGCAAGAAGCAGCTCATCTTCCTACTATGTTATGAGAATTAGCCTATGCAAGAAGCAGCTCATCTTCCTACTGTGTTATGAGAAATAAAGTCTGCAGGAAAACACAAAGATAAAAACAATGTCTCTGCATTGCAGATAGAAGCAAGTCAAAACAGACCATCATGGATCAATTAGAGGTACTGGAAATTCTCATGAAATGATGTAGGCAAGCTGACATTTCCCAGCATCGTCTCACAGGCAAGCACACACATCCAATTTTGATTAGAAACTGTAAGTAAAGATCCAGAATATCAAGATGATAGCTGAACCACAGAAGGTACTGTTAGCTAATCAAAGAAAATTAAAAGGCCAAGAATAAAGAGTCTACAGCTGGAGCATGAACAGCACGACGTCAAATTGCATATGGACAGCATCTTTAACCACATCATGTTTCCTGTATTCCCAGATGACTAACAGGGAAAAAAAGAAGTCCTATAGGTTTACCAAACAGCAAGTTAAAAGCTTACATTTAATATGTTCAGGTAAAAAATACCAATTTTCAGTTTAACATCTAAAACAACTGGGAAAGGTGATACTACAACATAACTGCACCCTGCAGTTAACTGCTAAACAGCCACCTGGTAAGCACAACAATCCCTTGGAAATAACCACACATCACAGCACCTCAAGAAAAGCTTCTGCTGGTCAGAATTAGAAGACTCCTATCACATTTCTGATTTTGTCATAACGTTTTTAGCTGCTGAAAATTTCATCTATGGGCAACTGGCACACTCTGATTAGCAAGAAAGCCTAAACTGAGACAACAAATGACAGCTAACTGAACGTGAGAAAGATTTAACATGTTTTAGCTGGAGAAAAAAACCCACCAAATGTAATTTCTTGCAAAGCTAAACAATTAACTTTTCAAATTATACTTGAAAACTGGTAGATGATCATAGAATCATTGAATCATAGAATCAAGCAGGTTGGAAGAGACCTCCAAGATCATCCAGTCCAACCTATCACCCAGCCCTATCCAATCAACTAGACCATGGCACTAAGTGCCTCATCCAGTCTTTTCTTGAAGACCCCCAGGGACGGTGCCTCGACCACCTCACTGGGCAGCCCATTCCAATGGGAAATCACTCTCTCTGTGAAGAACTTCTTCCTAATATCCAGCCTATACCTACCCTGGCACAACTTGAGACTGTGTCCCCTTGTCCATTTACTTTCGGCATCCCAGTAATCCAAGTGTCTATGACTTAATATTTTGACAGAGCTATGATCATGTGAATTCTGCAGTAATTCCACACAGCTAGATTCTTCACAAATCAATACTCCATTCAACAAAAGGTGTGTACATTTTCTTGACCTTAATTCCATATTTTCCTTTTTTTTTACCCTGCATCCTCTCCTAAAGAAGCTCTATTGCATATATGTCCTTTCCTAAATTGTTGTGCTTCTAGTTTCAGATATTAAAGCTCATTTAAATATATATATTTATACACACACACACCCCCCACAGAATCACAGAACATCAGAGGCAAGAAGGGACCTCAAAAGCTCATCCAGTTCAATCCCCCTGCCAGAGCAGGATCATACCAGATCACACAGGAATACGCCCAGGCAGGTTCTGAATATCTCCAGAGAGGGAGACTCCACAAATCACCTGGGCAGCCTGTTTCAATGTTCTGGCACCCTCACAGTGAAAAATAATTCCTCCTCATGTTTAAATGAAACTTCCTATGCCTCAGCTTCCACCCATTGCCCCTTGTCCTGTTATTGGGCATCACCAAGCAGAGCCTGGCTCCAGCCTCCTGGCACTCACCCTGCACCTATTTATAATCATTGATGAGGTCACCTCTCAGTCTCCTCTTCTCCAAGCAGCAGAGCCCCAGCTCCCTTAGGCTCTCCTTGTGAAAGAGATGTTCCATTCCTTTTATCATCGTTGTGGCTCTGCACTGGACTCTCTCAAGCAGTTCTATGTCCCACTTGAACTGGGGGGCCCAGAAGTGAACCCATTACTCCAAACATGGCCTCACCAGGGCAAAGCAGAGGGACAGGAGAACCTCTCTCACTCCACTAACCACATCCCTTCTAATACACCCCAGAATGGCATTGCCCCTGCTGGCCACGAGAGCACACTGAGAGTGCCAAATTTAGCTGAACAGGAAAATCATCCAACATGAATTTCAATCTGTGACAGGGATATTTGAGCAGAGGAACATTTTAACTGCTGCTTTCATCAGAAGCATCACACACTGGAAATACAACCAGCAACATCAAAGAAATTCGGGGAAAACAAGGACATTCTCAGACTACCACAAAACACCACAATAACTGCATGATGTCTTCTATATGGAAATTGCTTATGCCAAGTGTCAGGCCCCTCAGATTAGCTGTGTAGTCTGTGAAGCTGCAGCTGACCTGACTCCTGGCTAGAGGCTTAGCCCGCTTCGGCTCCTGAAAGGAAGCACATGTAGACACTTCAAGCATTTCAAATGCTCCATCAGCTCGTACCCTTGATCAAAAAAAGTTTTAACGTTACTTGTTGAGGCTGAAAAATCTTTCATCTGTATAAAGGATAAGATTAGAATTCCTACAGTCAGCTGAAAGCAGACTCACATCTTTAAAAGTGGCACTTGCAGACTTCAATGACGAGATCCAGGAAAGCTACAGTTCTCATTTTCTGCATTTCATGTAACCCTGCAGACACAAGATGGCTTGAATGCTCTGCCTCATTGCTTCATTTTTGATAGATTTCTTCTACTACTGATAATTTAAGTAGAAGCCATGCTCAATGATCAGTGAACTAACACACTCAAAGCTTCTCTGCATCGAAAGCTAATTTGGATTAAGATGGAAGTATGACTTTACACTGTGGTTTGAGTGCAAAACCAAGCCTTTTTAAAAGAAGAAAGAAAAAGATTTCACACAAGCCTTTCATTTTTTTTCCCAGTGCAGCACACAAAATGCATATCAACTATCATTCCACTTGTAGAAGTAGGAAGCTCTGGTAGAATTATAGTCTCTTGCAATGATGACATTGCACTTGGGAGAAAAACAAAACCAAAAAAAAACCCCAACCATCTACAGAGCAAGACCATGAGAAAATGTAAAGCTAAAAAACTCCAGTGACTAACACAATGTCTTTAGCTCTAAGTAGGCTGAACGAGGTAATAAAAACCAAAGGTTTTATTGTTGGAAAAAACAAATCACTGATGTAAAACCTCCTCTCACAAGGAGGTTGCTACTGCAACAATAAAAAAAATTCTCCTGGCTTGGTGTAATTGCATGGGACCAAACTTAAAAGAACAAGGGAAGCACTGCAGGAAGCCATCAAAATATTTTTGTGTTTCTTGAAAGCTTTCCAGATGTCAAATTCAGTGGCCATTCACCTTTGAGTACACAGAACGGCAGGAAGAATCACTTTCCAATATCAACTCCAAGTTTTCTCAATGACTACACTATTTTCCACTCAATATGAAGGCTCCAGAAGAAACCATACACTCGATGAAAGCAACAAGAGGTCTGGAAGAAGCTGTTTTTCTCTGAGCAAGAGCTAACATATTAGACTTACTGCTCCAATTCTCCCATTAAGTCCCTTTTTGTTACACATAGTCTCTGGAAACATCTCCCTTGATCTTTCCATGGTCTTAAGTGATAATCAAGATACAGAATGTATTTCATTTTTCACATATTACTACAACCTTTCTCACACAACACTGTGCAATTCTTCCTGGCAGGAATATGTGAAATACTGTCTTATTTTCAGTTAGCAACAATTATTTTTACTTTGATACTGTTTATAGGATTGAAATCCTAAATTGGGACTTTTTTTTCCGAAACTCCTTGAACTCTCATCTTGTGCCCCTTGATTCTCACACCACATCTGCATTTTCCTTCCAGCTCTGCATTTTCCTTCCAGCTATCTCTGCATACATATCTAAATTAAGGATTAGAAAGATGAAGTACCCAGTGAATGTGCCACTGTTGAAACTTTAGTAGTGAAATTAAAGGTGTATGAATTAACTGAACCTGCTAATACAGTGTTAGTTAGTCTGTGGACAGTATTAGTGATAGTATTATGGACATAAGTGGTGCAGGATGTGTATGAAACATAATAATCTTCATAAGATAACTAGTCAAAAGCCAGACAAACCCCTTACACAGGGAGAAGAGTTAATTCATACCAAAACTCCTCAGGTATTTTCACTATAACACCACAGAAAGTCCTCTACAAGCCTGGCTTAATGCAATTACTGAATATACACAGCTATCTCTCAAAAACTGCACTAAAAACAAAGAATTCAGACCTGCAGATTTATTTTAAGGTCATATACAGTATTTTCTTCTAATTTAATTATGTGTTGATACAGTTCTCTAAAACTTCAGGAAAACTGTCTTATTGAATTACCAAATTTCAGCAGAACAAATTTTAAAGCTGATCTTTGAACACCAAAAAAAAACAAAAAGGCAAGGGAATTTTTAATGGAAATGCTGACACAGCTCAAAGGTGACAATGCTTACAGCACTGCTATAATAAATCTGTCTGTTTCTGTAATGCCTATGACAAACCCATTAATATGAATGATGTACACTTCATGCAGCACACTACATAGCAACTGCATAAGTTATATCATCTTCATTCCAAGTAACAAATCAGTAATCAATATTTGTAAAAGCAGACTAATCCTTTCTAGAATCACTGGTTTAGTGATTGAAGAGTTTGCTCAATTTACACAGTTAATCCCTCTTCATCTGTTGAGCCCTCTATTTATTCCAACCACTTACAGTGCTAGCTATAGCAGATTAATACATCCCCCCATGCTAAACATGTCTTGACAATTGACCCAGCATATTGCTGTCAGGATAATCTTTGCAAACACTGAGCTTTTCTTACCAAGCCTGAAGGCAGCATTTAGAAATCAAAAGTTTACAAATAGTCTCAGAAAGATCCCCTCACACCTATTATCATTTTTCCATCTAATTATTTCTTGAAGGTGGCATCTACTGCCATATTCTATGGCCCCAAAGGGAAGCCTACTGATTTGGATTTTTTTATTAATAAGGTTAAAAATTAGAATGATGCTGTCACACAATTATTATTATTATTATTAATAATAATATTATTATTCATAGAATCATAGAATCAACCAGGTTGGAAGAGATCTCCAAGATCATCCAGTCCAACCTATCATCCAGTCCTAGCCAGTCAACTAGACCATGGCACTAAGTGCCTCATCCAGTCTCCTCTTCAACACTTCCAGGGACGGCAACTCCACCACCTCCCTGAGCAGCCCATTCCAATGCCAATCACTCTCTCTGGCAAGAACTTCCTCCTAACACCCAGCCTAGACCACCCCCAGCACAACTTGAGACTGTGTCCACTTGTTCTGTTGCTGGTTGCCCGGCCGAAGAGACCAACCCCCACTTGGCTACAGCCTCCTTTCAGGTTGTTGTAGACAGCAATGAGGTCCCCCCTTAGCCTGCTCTTCTTCAGCTAAACAACCCCAGCTCCCTCATCCTCTCCACTTAGGGTTTGTGTTCCAGGCCTCTCACCAGGTTGCAGGTTTATTTGTGCTTACAACAGCAAGTTAGATTATGCAACTACATTGATAACTCAAAGGAATAAATCTGAAAATACCTTTAAAGGTACAAATCTAAAAGAAATCAAGTTTAAGAACATCTAAAATAGAAATCCTTAACATGTTAATCTGCATGTCACAATTCCCAATTCTTGGCAACTTAATACAGTATCATGCTTCTCTGAAGTATTTGCACAAGACAACAATTTTAATGTCTGTACAGAATTAATTCAGCATTAGAACAACACAGTTTAATTCTTAAGTTTTCATAACAGCAGCTCTTGATCTATAGAAGACAGCATTTAAAAAAAAAAGACAGGCCAAGGTGAGAGTTTGTTTAAAAAGATAAAAGAAGCATTAAGAGGGAAATCAGATAAACTGATGCTTATAACAAAAACTAATACATGCTGGTTTGGCTAATGCATTAATCACTAGGCTAGAACCTAAATTACCCAGCTGGTTCTAGAGATGCAGCCTAGGTTCAGAAATTCACATAAACATAACTGGCAGGTCAGGAAACATTGACTCAGTCATCAGGTATAGCCACAGCATACATCTCTAATTTCATGTGCTTGATTATAGTTTGAAATGGATCCACTGGCAAAAAAGCACAGTTATAAGAGAAGCACAAACTTGAAGGGGCATTAACAAACTTCAACATTGAAGACCATTAAAACAAAGACCAACAATGGGGTTTAGATTAAGAAAAATGAATGTAGATGGGCAACCCAAAAATCTGAACAGATTTGTTCTAGGAGTTTCACTTAAAAACCAAAAAAGCATGACTGAAGATGTGTATTATAATATGGAACACCTGAAAGTTTAGCACTTGGTTATTAAACATAAAAAGATGCCACTTTTGAGCACCACCATTTGAAGGGTGAAAGAGGCTGAGCTGCAGAACAATCAAAACCAGCTTTCAAGAAAAGAAGATCATAGAATCATAGAATCAACCAGGTTGGAAGAGACCTCCAAGATCATCCACTCCAACCTAGCACCCAGCCCTAGCCAGTCAACCAGACCATGGCACTAAGTGCCTCATCCAGGCTTTTCTTGAAGACCCCCAGGGATGGTGCCTCCACCACCTCCCTGGGCAGCCCATTCCAATGCCAATCACTCTCTCTGTGAAGAACTTCTTCCTAATATCCAGCCTATACCTACCCTGGCACAACTTGAGACTGTGTCCCCTTGTTCTATTGCTGGTTGCCTGGGAGAAGAGGCCACCCCCCACCTGGCTACAATGCCCCTTCAGGTAGTTGTAGACAGTAATAAGATCACCCCTGAGCCTCCTCTTCTCCAGGCTAAACAACCCCAGCTCCCTCAACCTCTCCTCATAGGATTTGTGCTCCAGGCCCCTCACCAGCTTTGTTGCCCTTCTCTGGACATGTTCCAGCACCTCAACATCCTCCTTGAATTGAGGGGCCCAGAACTGGAGACAGTACTCAAGGTGTGGTCTGACCAGTGCTGAGTACAGGGGAAGAATAACCTCCCTTGTCCTACTGGCCACACTGCTCCTGATGCAGGCCAGGATGCCATTGGCTCTCTTGGCCACCTGGGCACACTGCTGGCTCATCTTCAGCTTACTGTCTATTAGTACCCCCAGGTCCCTTTCCTCCTGGCTGCTCTCCAGCCACTCAGTCCCCAGCCTATAGCGCTGCTTGGGGTTGTTGTGGCCAAAGTGCAGAACCCTGCACTTGGCCTTGTTAAATCTCATCCCATTGGCCTCTGCCCACCCATCCTGCCATCCACCTTCCCACTGTCTCTGCACCCTAAGATGCAATCAGCCTTCTAAAACTCAGGGACTTGACTAAGCACCTGAAGCTTCCTATGGTGACACAGACTCAGAGTACACAACTTTCTGAAATTAAAATTCTGGACCTTCTCTTGAGGCAAGTCACCAAAAAAAAGACAAAACCTAAAACTTCCTGGTTAGAAAGCAAACTAAAATTTAAGACTATTGGGGAGGAGGAAGCATTTTGTAGGTATGTAACAGATTATAAATTGCATAGTGGCTCAGATTTATTAATCTTTCTTCTGTTATTCTGATGAAGCTCACTGAGCTGGAAGCTGTTGCATGAAGTAGTTTTTTAAAAGATGTCTGTAACAGAATACAATTTGGCTTAGGAATTTTAAACCTCTGGCAAAACTCTAAAAAGGGGCCTGCAGCAAAGCAGTAATGTAACAGCTCAAATGTGTCTTCAATATTTAGTTGGATTATGGATAGGGTATCTAATCATCCGTAATTTGCAATACCCCAAGCAAGGCAAAGACATCTATTGCAAATGATAGGAACATGATGAGTATCCTGGATGTTGCCTATACTATCACATAAGAGGGTTTTGCTCTACCTTAACTGACTCACAATTTTACCAGCTGAGTGGTTGAAAAAGCCCAACTGCATTTAGTCTTGCAGGACCTGTGGATGGAGGTTGAAACCACTAGTCAGAGAGCCAGGTGGGGGGTGGCCTCTTCTCCCAGGCAACCAGCAATAGAACAAGGGGACACAGTCTCAAGTTGTGCCAGGGTAGGTATAGGCTGGATATTAGGAAGAAGTTCTTCACAGAGAGAGTGATTTCCCATTGGAATGGGCTGCCCAGGGAGGTGGTGGAGGCACCGTCCCCGGGGGTCTCCAAGAAAAGCCTGGATGAGGCACTTAGTGCCATGGTCTGGTTGATTGATTAGGGCTGGGTGATAGGTTGGACTGGATGATCTTGGAGGTCTCTTCCAACCTGGTTGATTCTATGATTCTATTCTATGATTCTATGATTCTTTCCTTGAAAGATTCCAGTAACAGGGATAAAACCTAGAGTTTCTTCAGCCACTCATTAAGACTCTGAAAAAAAGATGTTACAAGGTACTTCAGAGTTCTCAGTTCTATGAGATTTAATCTGATACCTTTTTCTTCTAGTTTTATGCATTCTCCTATAAACCACTTGGTTTTAGCAACTAGCAACGGAGGCTGCTAATTCGGTCTCTAAAAGACATGAGTGCCAAAAAAAGAGTAAACAAATGCCCCTGAGAAAGTCTGCAGCTGCAGCAAAATCTTAAAATATATTAGACTTCTGTGAACTCTGTCCCACTGCCATTCAACAACATTCAGTCCAAAAAGTGGCTGGGGAGCCAAAGTAACAGTGGAAGACAAAACAGGGCCAGACTTCTGATCTGCAGCACCCCAAGGTGCAACAAATGGCACACTGCTTTTGCCTCCAAATCTGTGGTGAAGAGCTGAATGAGTATCAGGATCACAAACAAGCTGCAAGTCTCTGCAGGGCTCAGCCAAGCCACCACTGCTCATGCTTAAGGCCAGGCTGCAAAAATGGGAGAAGTAAACCAGCTGGAGTGATGGGAGTCCAGGTGGTGGAGCAGTGGCAAGACTGACAGGCCAGAATGCTGAAATCCTGAGGCACTTTCTGTGAAGGCAGCAGCAGTCACAAAATATTGCCTAAGGTGTCTGTTAACCCTTTAACACATATCGGTCCTGTGGACTCCTTCAGTACTCCATAGCTGCAGTGCTGGCCACTGTAGAATAAAGACTAAGACATTACAGGGTTATAACTGGTTGGACAAGATCTTTTCAGAAGTTGACAGGCAATTAACTCTTCAGTTCAGCTCTGAAATATTTACTCTGGCTCTCTTACTGCATATAAAGACATATCTCTGAGAACATCACAATTCCAGTTACAACTAGTAAATGCCTGCTTTAGGCCTTTCAAGCAACTTTAATACATGTAATGTAGAGGATGCATGGATTATTTTAGATTTCTCATATACCTAAAGACATTACCCAAAATGTTTCAAGCAAGATGCATTTTTCCCCCCAAAATGCTATACCCTTGCCCAAATTTGTGAGCACTGCTTTATAAAGTAGGGTGTCCCTGCCCATGGCAGGGGTGTTGGAACTAGATGATCCTTGTGGTCCCTTACAACCCTGACTGATTCTATGTTTTTTATGATTCTAAATTTTATTGGCCAACATCACCCAGTTCCTCTTGTTCAGTATGCCATTTCAGAAGCCTAAGAGCTGCAGAAACTACTTTCATTTTAGATATCCCAACAGAAATAAACATGCATTTATGACTCTATGTTCTCTACATAGGTTCTTATAATGCAGAAAACATGTACTTCAAGGAAAATTCTGTGTTAAGAATGATGAGTTGATTAAGCACAGGACCAAAAAAATACACACAGAAGTTGTCAGCACTACTGTCATGTACAGAAAGGAAAATTAAGAGTCATTTGTTATTCTTGGTTGTGCAAGATAACATTAGTGACCTCCCCATGATGATTTGATGCACTACATATGATTAATGCTTGTTTAAAGGACACTGCCAAGGTCTTTAGGTCAGGCTATGACCTTCTTTTTGTGTGTGTGTGTATTTAGATATCCATAAGCATAACATTAATAATTCTATGAGCGATTTCATCCCTCTTGGAGATAGTTTAATACTAAGTCCAACAGGAGAAAGTGGCAAAATAACAAAGCAAGGAAACAAATGCTTAAGAATTGTATTTGTGTTGTATTCTTTTAAATATCATCCAGTTGTGACTATCACATTCTAACGGCACAGGATTTCACAGCCTCATATGTGCATCTCTCAATGCTTCCAGATAAAACTGCATTAACCTGGACTCAAATGCACTTCAAGGTGCTTCAATATCTTGAAGAAAAATAGGGAGCAAGTGTATTGAGGAACTGAAAAGCTCTCCAAACTCACTAAGATGTTGCATTTTCACACGATGCACACAAACTACATTCCTCAACGTGTTCTCGCGGCTCTGGCTAGAGCTTTGCTTCTCTTTACATCCAAGGATTTTCAGTCCTTCAGTTTATGGAAAGACTTAATTCATTTTTGTCATTTAATTTTTCATATAGTTTGAAAAAGAAAAAAAAACTTCTAAACATGACTTGACACATCAGAAAATACACAATAAAAGTGTTATTGGGGTGGGGGGAAAGGAAGGGTCAAGCTCCTGTGATTGTCTTACTGTTTCAAATCTCTGGGAGTAAAGCAAGAGCTAGCAATTATATATTTACTATTAAACACAAAACATTCTTAGTAATAACATCTTTTTTTTCCCCAAAAAATAACTTAAAGGGACTGTATTCTTTATTTTGAAAATAATTTTCCCCCACAACTTTCCATGAGCCCTAAGGAGAAGAGAATTTCATATACCATCACTACATGGCACTTGCTCCAGCTTTAAAAATAACTCTGTGGTTTTATTGTTCCCTTTATGGCTCTACTTCAAAATGTTTAATAACAGACTGATTTCTACACTGTCCATGTATTCTTCTGCTTTTCCACAGGGTAGCAGTATGCTTCAGAACAAGGCCACCACTGTGGGAATATGAATGAGTACACAAAATCCCTGCAGAAAGCAGCTGTTCCCTCTTGTACATATGCAAATGTAAGAATGCTCAATAATGAAGGCAGCTTTATTTCACAAAGGCAGAGAACAACAGAGCCAAAGTGGACTACAACAAAGTTTTTGTAGGCAGTAGCAAACCGAAGACCACAAAAAAAAAAAAGGGTTGTGAATAATTCTTCGTATTCTCAGTTGTGAGAATCGTGGTTCTGAGGAAAATACTGATCCCATCTCTGCAAAATTAATCCTCAAAATAATTGCTACATCCCTAAAGACATAGATGCATCTTTTCCAAGACACTGAATTTATTCCAAAAAAATTATCATGTAATTAAGACAGAAGTCTGGACATTCCACCCCTCCCCAATACTATCAGTCTTATGCATGACCTTGGACAAGTCATTGAATCTAACTCAGTTTTCTTGTCCATAAAATGAAGATAATACCTCTGCCCAGGGCTAAAGCTAAATTCATCGTCTATAAACGTGATTTGAAATAGTAAGGTGAAAGGGCTTTATCAGTGCTACATACTGCTGCATTTTTCATTGCTTTTAATAAGCCTAATGAAACCATGTAAATTTTGAATGACAACATTAAGCAGATTTTCAGGCCAGCTCTTGCTAAAAGTAAAAGGCATTACAGATTTCTTGAGATGACCTCGATTTGAGCTCTGACAACTAATGGCTGAGTCAGAACATTGCTATGTGAAGTAGTACTGTGAAGAGTCTTCCAGATGTCAGTTGTTCTAACAGGGAACCGTTTATTCAATACTGGAGAGAGCAGTTGCATCAGTGATACCGGGTAGGAAGAATAAATGCTGGAAAAGAAGAAAGGGTTCACATTTCATAGAATGTCAGGGGCTGGAAGGGACCTCGAAAGATCATCTGGGCCAGCCATTTGCTTGTTGGTTAAGCAACTTCGAAGCTTGTGACTTGGCAGGCACCAGTGAAGTTTTAGTACAAACCATGCTTCTCACACCAGCAAGTACACAGACCACAAAAACTAATTTATCAAACCAAAAATATATACAAGCCACAGGCTAAACTGCACAGCTCTCCACACTGATCAGCTACGATTCCTTACTACAAAAAGCTGCCACTATAACCCCAGGGTTGTTGGGGTTCTTTTGGTATCCATAAAAGTCCTTTGACAATAGATCTTCTGCAACAACACTGAGTGACACACCTCTACCTCGCCTGATATGTGCTTAGGGCTACCACAGCTTCTGCACTTTTCAACAAACTGATCTCAGCTTTTAACCTGTGCAATTCAAAAGCATGAACTTACACAGAAGCTACACATACTGTTTTAGTTTGCATGCTCTTCCTGACATACTCTACAAAGAAAATGCTACATACACTCCAGAAAAAGAGAGAATCTAGACCAAAATAATTCACCTAGTATCCTCAAGTGTCATCTACTGAGAGCACCCTTGTCACTGAAGAACTCTGTGACCAACACAAGAACTTCACATTTCAGAATCTTTGGCATTGTTTTTTAAGGGATTATTCAACAAAATTACTTGGGGAAAAAAACAAAACCAGTCCTATTTTTAGTACCATTTTCCTGTTTGTGCTGATCTTGAGTATAGTTGACAGATCTGCTACTTTGAGCAGCAGACTACAAATTTTGCTATCATCTCATTGCTCCTGGTGCTAAGCTATGAGACCTCTCTATGCGTACCAGGCTACACTGCACTTGCATACAATCAGCTTTACATCACACATCCAATAAGGATGTTTTTGGTGCTGTGTCACACTTGCTGCATGTGCCACAGAGTAAACAGAGTACAGGAGCTGTCTGTTCAAAGGCCAGCTTTCATGGTCACATATCCAAATAGACACAGGGCTACCAAACTGCTGAAGCATTAAAAGGTCCAACACAAAAAACAGACTTTCCTCCCCAAGAGGAAGTCTTAAGAGCAACAAAAAAATAACAAAAATGGGTGAAAACAAGTGTGCTCCCAGACATTGCTGCAGTAGGTTTTCCTGAATAAGTAGTGACAGGACTAGGCAGAATGGAGCGAAGCTGGAGGTGGGTAGGGTCAGACTGGATCAGAGAAGGAAGTTCTTCAGCATGAGAGTGGTGAGAGCCTGAAATGGGTTGCCCAGGGAGGTGGTTGAGACCCCATCCCTGGAGGTGTTTAAGGCCAGGCTGGATGAGGCTGTGGCGAGAGTAATCTAGGGTAGGGTGTCCCTGCCCATGGCAGGGGGGTTGGAACTAGATGATCCTTGTGGTCCCTTCCAACCCTGACTGATTCTATGAATCATAGAATCATTTACATTGGAAGGGACCTCAAAGCTCATCCAGCTCCAACCCCCCCACCATAGACAGGGACAACTCCCACTAGAACAGGTTGCTCCACCTCCAGGGAGGGAGCAGCCACAACCTCCCTGGGCAATCTGTGCCAGTGTCTCACCACCCTCACTGCAAAGAGCTTCCTAACATTTAGTTTAAATCTCCCCTCTGTCAGTTTAAACCCATTGCTCCTCATCCTGTCATTACAAGACCTTGTCAATAGTCCCTCCCCAGACTTCCTGTAGGTCCCTTCAGATACTGGAAGGCCACTCCAAGCTCTCCTCAAAGCCTTCTCTTCTCCAGGCTGCAGAGCCCCAACTCTCGTAACCTGTCCTCATAGCAGAGCTGCTGCAGCCCTCTGAGCATCTTCATGGCCTCCTCTGGACTCACTGCAACAGTTCCATGTCCTTCTTGTGTGGAAGTATTTTAACAAGATGTCAAGAAGCTGGGGTTTTCCTCTCCCTCTTGAGGCATGAGAGAACTTCCAGTTCCAGAGCAGCAGTGATAACAGGCAGGAGCTTTTGAGGCTTTCCTTCTTTTAAATTCCCATCATTTCCTCAGCTTCTTTATTTTGTCTTTCTCCATATTTTTTATCCCAGCTACCTGAGATCTATTTAATGGCCTCTCCAATTTATGAAGAGCTGACCCTGTATTACCTACTTTAATCTGGCACCTCAACTCAGGTGGGAGATTATCCAATCAAGTTCTTGATTCCCTACACATCCCCACTTTCTGCCACAGTTCTCATAACTGGGTGTGACACCTCCACTGGGCTGAGGTCCTGTTGCCATTTAGACTCACAGAAATAGAATTCTCAAGCCACGGGCCCAGGAGGACTGAGGCAAAGTAGTTGCACAGGTGTCCAGGACTGAGCTGCAAGACAGGTTAACTGTTCTTGGGGAGTCATGTTCAGCTCATCAGTCAGGAGTCACCTCTCCTCTAGGTTATGACATTATAGGGAACGATGTAAGCATGAAGACCTTTGTTTACTTTTCCATCACCTTTTAGTGCTCTCTTTGTAGCCAGGTGGGGGGTGGCCTCTTCTCCCAGGCAACCAGCAATAGAACAAGGGGACACAGTCTCAAGTTGTGCCAGGGAAACTATAGTCTGGATGTTAGGAGGAAGTTCTTCACAGAGAGAGTGATTTCCCATTGGAATGGGCTGCCCAGGGAGGTGGTGGAGGCACTGTCCCTGGAAGTGTTCAAGAAAAGCCTGGATGAGGCACTTAGTGCCATGGTCTGGTTGACTGAATAGGGCTGGGGGATAGGTTGGACTGGATGATCTTAGAGGTCTCTTCCAACCTGGCTGATTCTATGATTTTATGATTCTACTGCACCAGACTCATCAGCCCCACTTCTCAGATGGCTCTTTAGCTTTGGGGCACTACTGCATTGATAGCACTACACCGTTTCTCATTCCAAACCCAGTATTCTAAGCACTCCTACACAAGAGGCTCAGGCACCATGCTGGACTGTACACCTTTGCCTTCTTTATTTGCAGAACACCTATTGCAACAGGACCCTATTTTTGGTTTCAGCTTTTGAGAATTTGAGGAATGACAACGGTAAAAATTAGAAGCAGTGTATGTGGCAGAGTTTAGATCAACAGATTTGGAAATCTCCATACAGAACATATATTCTCTTGCCACAGTTATGCTCAAAACCCTTGGGACCAACACTGATGTGTATTTCATAACTAAGAGGCCTTCAGCCAGCTATAACCAACTTCCACATGTATTTATTCTAATATCATCTGCTACACTCATAGCACATATTTCATCAATGTGCTCCTGTGAAAGGGCCACTGCACAAAGGCATGGCTGAAAAAGAGCAAAAGCCATTGCAATAAATATTATTAGTACTGTAGCAATGCCATAGGTACTAACTGCACTTCACTATGAAAGCTTACACTGATTGCTGCAACGTGAAAATGTCCATTAAAATAACACTAACTGCATTTATTAGTACTGTATTTCATAAGATGTTAACTACAGCTGTTGCCTATACTCTGTTAACACAAAACCAGGACACACTCAATTTCTGCAGGAATTCTCACCTTTCAGCACTGCCTAAATCAAAGGAGGAAGATTAAAAATACAATTTCAGTCCATTTACAATGCATGCACTCAAAGCAGCCAACATATCCCCTAAATAACAAAGAAGCTTAAATCTGATGCACAAAAATTACAGCAATCTCTTTCTTACACTTTCTACCACGAAGGACTTTTCATTACAGGGTAATTTTTGTTTAAATCATTTTCCTTACTGGATACTTGGTGTTCAATTCAGATCAGACTAAGACATACACTTCAAAACAAACACACAGGGCAGACTTCCACAGCTGCAGCTCTCAAATGCACACACCTAACTTACTCTGAGCTGTTTATTAGCAAGATGGCAGATAATGACACAACTAATTGCCCAGCAAATTAAGGGACACACTGCCAGTATTTTCTAATGAAGCCTTAACCAAATTCATTTAAGTCTTGAAAGATCTGTTCTGTTTTAAAATACATTTGGATTAAACGTGAGGTCAATATATAAATTCCTATGGGTTTTGGAATCATAAATATAAATCTTCATCCAGCAATCTGTTTTATGTGATAGGTATACTGCTCTTTCATTCCAGGAACCTGCAGAAGACTGCAGAACCTGAAAAACTTTGCTATTACTTTTAAAAGGTGAATAATCACACTAAGCATG